>NC_072784.1:12271152-12357362 GCF_022539595.1 Amphiprion ocellaris | reverse complement strand
ATAAAATATATATAACGCCAATTACAGGTCAAATTGTCTCAAGATGCTTTATTTTTATATTTTTTTGGTCATATTTAAAATATGACAAAGTAAGAAATTAAAACCTCTTGACTAATCCAATTTATTATTTGGTTTTTAAGAGACTAATGGGCAACTAAAATAACTTCCTAAACTAAAACTAATAAACATGAGGTCAAATAGAAGGAAGAGTTTTAAATACTGCAGTCCCACAACGACAAGAATAAAGTTTGTCAACAAAAAGTAAATCTGCTGGTGGATTCCATTAAAGTCCTAATAAAGGATAATACAGTGTGATACTAAAGGTTTGTGGTGCTAAAAATCTCCAAGTAAAGATATCAAGTTGAACATCTGGATGGAGGTTGATAAAAGTTGACCTCCCTTCATTTCTCTGGAGGGACTCCATGGATTTTATGGATGGTGGTGAAAGACCTGCTCTTCCAGTCGTCTTCCTTCTAGTCACTGTAAAAAGTCAGTCCATCCTGGTCGACTTCTACACCTCTTCATGACAACTTGTTCTGCCTCCGACCTCGTGGAAACTCCAGAAACTCAGGAAAACCCGTGGAGACTCGAAGAACTCGTGGAGACTCGAAGAACTCGTCGGGCGGGGGAAGGTGTGGTGGGTGGTGAGGGGAGGTGGGGGAGTAGAGGGGGGAGGCCACCACCCACCTCCCCGCCTACTCTCCGCCCTGACTCCACCCAGACTCCGCCTTGGCTCTGCCCATGTGGTCACTCCAGGAACTACGATGTCAAAGGGAGGACGAATTTATTTCTTTTTATCTGATCTGTAGCTCAGTGAGTTAAGGATTTGCCTATGGAGCTGCAGGTCGCTGGTTCAAGACCAGACACTTCTTAAATTTTCATCAAAATCCTGACAAAGACAAAGAAAGAAAAGTGCCAGTGGTGGGTCTTGAACCTGCGACCCTCCGCTTGGTAGTCCTCTTCTTATCCCCCTGAGCTACTCGCTCAGATACTAATTCTTCTTTTTTTTGCGCATTTATCATCTATTTTTTGTCATTTTCGAGTTTTTTTTTAACTCAAGTCTCGACTCGACCGTTTTTCTCAGGAGGTTGGACTTCAGCCTTTGTGCTGGAGGGTTGAACCTTCAGTTCCAAGACTTTCCAAAGCCTCCACACCTCCCGAGTCCTCAGGACCTGAGCTTTCACACAGTCTGAGGGCTGAAATTTTCTAAGTCCCACAGTAGTTCTCTGTTAGATTGAACTTTCAGACAGTCCAAGGACTGATATCTTCTAAGTTCCTGAGTAGTTTTCTGTTCGTTTGAACCTTGAGACACTCTGAGGACTGAAATCTTAAAAGTTTCTCAGTACTTCTCTGTTAGTTTGAACTTTCTAGTTAACAGAAGCCTTAAAACTTGTGACCATGAGTCTTGATTTCACATTTAGACCATCCATCTGAGTTCTTCTCAGACCTTCACCTGTGGGTTCTTTAGAAATCCTCAACAAACTTTGATTCTCTTCACTGAACAGTAAAGTTTGTGGAGATCAGAAGGTAACATTAGTTTGATCGATGCCTCTAGTAGACTTTATCTGGAAATCAGTTTTCTGAAATAAGTTCTTAGTAAATCTGTCCACAATCAAACCAAGAACATAGAAAGAGGAAATGTTTGAAGAAACAACTTGATGTTTTCATTTCAGACTAGAAAACGCTTTAAGAACTTTATCTGTTTTTGCTCTTTTTGATCGTTTTATTGTCTCCTCTGTTTAATTTGATCTTCTAAAGTCTAACTGGTGCCCTTTCAAAGGTTTTATCTTTAGTTTGATTCTTCTTAAATGTTTAGTTTTGCTCTTTTCTCACCTTTTATTCTGTTCTAATGTCTGATCTGATTTTGAAATGTTTTGTCTTTTTAATGTTTAATTGTTGTTTTTTCAATTGTTTTATTGGCTTGTTTGAAAAATTTCCTTTTCTTTCCCAATGTTTAATTTTTTGATTAAATCTTTGTTTAGGTTTTTCTTTTTAAATGTTTTACCACCTTTTAATGTTTAATTTTCTTTTTTAATGCTTCATTGTATTTTCTGTTTAATTCCTATTTAAAGTTTTATTGTCTTTAAGATTTAATTTTCTAATTAAACATTTAATTTTTTAATTAAATGTTTTGACTTTTAAAGGTTTAATAATCTAATTAAATGTTTTGTGTTTTTCTGAATGTGTAACATTCTTGTTTAATTGTATTTTTTAAATGTTTAATTATCTAAAATACTTCATCTTTAATGTTTAATATTTTTGTTTAAATTTTTGTGTTTAATTTCATAATTACATGCTTTGTATCTTCTGTTTAATTATCTAATTAAATATTTTGTCTAACATAATTTAATTGTATTTAATGTTTAATTTTCTTTTTAAAAGTTTTATTATATTAAATGTCTTTTCCCTTTGATTTAATAGCCTTTTTACTGTAGTTTATTTCTTTAATCTTTTTTTCTGTCAAGATTTGAACCCCAACCTTAAAAATGAAACAAACCCTTAAATCACAATGAAAATACTTCTGTTGTCACAATCATGAGTTAGTCAATTATTCAGTTTATTAATTCAACTTTATTTGTTAAGCACCTTTTACACAGATGATAAAACTAAACAAGCAAAGAGAAAAAACTATGCTAAAACTATGATTAAAACTCAAAAACATATTTAAAAAAAAAAAAAAAAGATTTAACATGGTAATAAAATATGTTGTGTCCAGGGGATGGAGGGAGTTTATTGAAGTCTTCTTGGGCTCACATGGGAAATCATTTAAAATATAAACTTGATATTCAGTCTAAGGAAACTGCAGAGTGACAGAAGAACCAACAATATCTCCTGTTTTCTCCTTTAATGAGTCGACTCTTCTTGTGCTTTCAGACCAAAGAACTACAGACTCTTCACAACCTGCTCAAACTCTTGGTACAGGACCTCACCACACGGGTCAAGAAGGTTTCCGTCTCATTTCTACTCTGAAGCTCACCTTCTCCTGCTCAAACTGCTGACAAATGTTTCTGCTGCTCTAAAGTCTGGTCTCCAGAACTTCCTAAAAACTCTCAAAGTCTCTTCTGCTGCAGGTTGCTTTGTAGAACTGTTCCAGAAAACCTCACTAAACTACATGGAGGGGCCTCAAGATAGTCGTCCAAATGAAACCATACAAAAACCAAACTAGCACAACCCAAACACTAAAGTCTCCTGCAGCCTACCAGAGAACCTCTGAGAACAGAGAATCAGGACAGGAATTCTTACCTTCTGGACAACCAACGTTGCTTTACAAACAAGAATACAGAATGTATCTGACCAAAAACCTCTAAAGACTCACTACAGCCAAGATAAAGACACAACTCAGCTGCAGCAAATCCACTAATCACTGCACACATTAGCACCATGTGCTAACTGTGGCTAAAGAACCACATTTACCAAGACAACTATCCAGTACAAAGCCCTAAAACACACCAAGAAACACATTAAAGTCTATTTTACTGCTGGAAGCTGCAAGCCAACGCCTAAAGAACAACCTAAAGCAATGGAGCCAAACCCAGTTCAGTGGTGAAGAGAAACAGAGGAAATGTTTGCAACCAAATAAAGCAGGAAGACACTGAGGTGCTCAGGTGTTCCTGATAACACCAAGCAGCCACCTGGACAGCCAATAGGAACACAGCTTCCTGGAAGTCCAGAGGGCTGGGTTAGTGAAGGAAATTTAGTTTAAAGTTGAAGCAGAAAGTTAACAAAGAAAGTTGAAAACCACCTTCTGATACCTGAAATCTCTGAGTTTTCACACAAAGAACACCTGAACATGTCAAACTGGTTCCATAGTAGAACCATCATTGTAAAAATGTCATAGTATGGTGTGTTGCTCAAAAAACATTAGGACCCGGCTGTCAGGGGACAAACATGTAAGAAACATGAGAACAGAGAGAACCCAACCAGCAGGTCACAGTTTATCATCCCCCAGTCATCTCCTGAAGTCCATATGGTGAGAGACATCAGTATCTGGTTGTTAATTTACCAGAGGATGCTTATAATCATGCTGATGTGGTCTGTATTCTACAGTATTTCAGTGACTCAATAAATGCCTAAGTTGTTTTTTTAAAATGCTTTTTAGTTTTTAATAAACATTTAACAGCCTATATGTAATCAATAAATGGCCTTTGCCTATCTTAAGAAAAATTCACTCAGAACTCTGATATATTAACAGTACTAAATAAATCATTAAATACATGCATACACACATAAATAAGTTAATACATTAACTGTGTTAAGATAAGATTTAGATTTTGAAAAAAGTTGTTTATGTTTTTGCAGAATCCAGTATTGCTCACTGGTTGGTCATTACATTTTGTTAGTTTGATTTCACTGTTTAAAATGATGCCACCTCTTCAGACAGAACCTGTGATAATAAAACAATACAAAATTCTTAGTTCCGTGTTAATAAAGCACTTAAAGCTTTAAGTATGGCTAAATGCTTTTTTCAAAATTAAATATATCACTCCTTGGGTGGTAGTGACCCCAAGTTCAGTAAAGTTGGAAAGATATTCACAGATTCAGACTTCCAGCATCAATAACTTGTTAGATATAGGTTGTCAAAACATAAACGGTGCCTCTTTCCCATTGTTGCAAGGCAGACAATGTGCTACAAGCCCAGTTTTATCAAAAGTAGCTGTCTTTCAAGCTACAGGAATAACATTGGTGTCTATGGAGTGAACAGGGTCCGTCTGCAATTTGCAAAACCGCTGCAACAGTAAAGAGAGACAAATATTCAATAACTTCACTCTTATACATTGTAGTGTCACTAAAATCACTGCAGCCTTCAACTGGCTCCTGTTGACAAAGTGTTTTAACAGAAATGTAAATGCTGTAATATGATTCTTTTAATGAACCATGTAACTTGAATGGATGTGATGCTGGTGTGACCACAGTGCACACGTCTGATGTTGCTCACAGTGGTCCAAGGGACGCTCAGGGAGTTTGTGTGTTTGCTCACACTCAGGAAAAATTACAGGGAACATTGGTCATAGTTTAGTATGTCATCCAAAATGTCCAAAAACGTCATAGTTTAGTATGTCGTCCAAAATGTGATAAAAAAAAGTCATAGTTTAGTATGTCGTCAAAAATGTCACAAAAACGTTGTAGTTCAATATGTCGTTCAAAATGTGATAAAAAATCATAGTTTTGAATGTTGTCCAGAATTTGAACAAAATGTCAAAGTTTAGTATGTGCAGTTTTGAAACATTTGACTGTAAGTGTACAGGAGTATACTAACTTCATTGTGTACTGTATGTTAATCTCAGCAGTTAGAAAGCATCGCCCATATTTGCTGCTTATCTGCTTTTATATATCTTTTACTACCGTCATGCTTTCTTGCACTCTGTTTCTGTGGCTGTAAATATTATTCCTACTTCCCAGGTCTTCCTTCTAAAAGAGGGCTTGATTTTAATGACACTCCTTTAGCATGATTTGCAGCAATTTAAGTGGATGACAGTGATGTTAAATAAATTTAATGTAGCTATTGCAAAATCACAGATGATTACCACAGAGTGACTCTACTTAACGAGCTGCAATCATAAAGAAAGTGAGAGCAGGACTGCAATCAATAAGGAAGAGGGAATATGCAGTTAACTGTAGGTTGGTTGCATCTCTGTAAACACTCCAATAGAAAACAGAAAATAATCTGAGACAAAATGAGTCAATCAGATGTAAACCTGTCATGTGACAAGTGAGGTGTTCCCTCTTGTGGCAAAACATTAACACTGCAGTTCACATTTTACAGTAATTGGCTCCATTTCAATGTGTGTTTAGAACGAATACGAACCCAGAGAACAGCTTTGAGAACATAGACTTTATTCATTTCATATAAAAATGACACAAAAACTTTCAAAAAACATTTAAACAGGTGCTTCGGGTATCTCCACAGACACTAGGGCAACACAGCTGGACCTTCACACCACGTCGCCTCCATCAGTTCACATCCAAATATATAGAAAACACAAACCTGTACAGAAATCCACCACCAGAGGACAGGGTAAGCCCAGAACCAATCCACTCCTCTACCTACATCCATAACTCCTCCTCACTTTCCTCCCTTCTCGTCTTAGCCTTTTTCCTTTTTCTTTCCCCCTCTTCCTGACCCTTCATGTCCCTAAAGCCCTCCTTCTCTGATTCGTTCCAGACGTGCCACTGAGCTCTTCTTGCCGACTCAACATTCCACAGCTGGAGACTGCACACACACTCCAACACACTCGCCGACTTTGCTCCCTTCCCCCTTCAATCTTCGCAAAAAAAGAACTGTTTTTTCTTTTCTTTTTTTTTTATAAAGTCTTTTACAGCAGCTCAGCGAAACACCAAAAGCCAGAAATGGCTCCAAAGCATTCCTTTCCTATCTGAGCGGGAAGACAGAAAGACAAGAGGCGAAAAGCTGAGGGAAGTAGAACGTTAACTCCAATCAAATCTTTTTTTTTTTTTTTTTTTTTTTTTAAAAAGAGGGGAAACATTCTTTGGCTCTATACAAGTGTGTCATTCATTTGAGGGATGTTTTCCTTTGTGTTCCCATAGAAAATAGGAATGCTTTACCAGTCAGGTATTTAAATCAACTCACATAATGAAGCCTGCATTATAAAAAAAAAAGAAAGAAAGAGGAGAATATCCATTACAATGATGAATCAAATTGCAAGCCCCTTTTTTCTCTGTGCACACAGAAAGAAAAGTCCTCATAAAACGCTGAATCAGCTCCAGATGGCGGCACAAAGAGCCAAAACAAACAGAAGTTCGGAATCACAGAGCAGCAAATGCGCCTTAAGGATAATGACTAAAGGCAGGTGGATGACTGAATTAGATAATATAGCAGAAAGTGCCGAAATGTAAAGCGAGTCTGAAACCTTTCAGTCCTGCCGCACCAAAAAAAAAAAAGAAAAAAAAAAGACACAATGCAGTCTATTTAAAGACCAGCTTTCAATGCAAAGTTGTACTTATGTGCACAATTATAGTGTTTGCCCTCAGACAGACAGTTTGAGGTCACCGGTCCCTGTCACCTTCCACACATTCACATTTCCTCCTCTGCTTCGCCTGACAGACGCTGCTGCTGCTGCTGCTGCTGCCGACGTGTCAGAACCGAAACGAGGAGGGAGGCAAGGCTCACAAAACCACACGAGCATCATGGGTAACAGTTCTCTACACCTGCACAGATAATGGCAAACTCATTTGGGTGTGTGTGGTGGGGGGGACAATAAAATGACAAAAAACAACACAAGTTCAGGTTAATACTGATGCGGCAATTTGGTCCCATAGAAGAATGTGGATGCTAAAAGTCTGAGTAAAATCTGTAGTCTTTCAATCAAAATAGGAAAAAACATACAGTGTGCAAAAAAAATGTACTTTGGCATCAGGGAAGACAGCAGGGAGTTATTTCATAAAACTGTTTTTAATCCAGCTGCTATAAAATTTATTCCCCATAGATCCATTACGGTTTTGTGCAGTTGGAAGCGTCTGATTCATCAGGGGGGAAATCGCTAGAACTGTTAAATCTTGGCAAAACGAGGGTCTTTAGAAAGCTGGGGGTTCAATTTGAAATCGAAATACCTGCTGCTGCGCTCTACACAGCCCTTCAGCACTTTAAAAATCTTTTTGGTTTCAAAAGACACAAAAATAATCATACATGCCACATTGTGTTTCAGATTCTGAGTCGGCACATTAGAATCGGCTTCTTCCTGTGTCGGGTCGGTCCGGGTCGGTCCGAGCTACTCTGGCTGCTCGTTCAGCTCCATGTCGGACACCAGGATGTTCTTCTCGGCCTGCTCGGCCAGGCTTGAGTTGGTGCGGCTGTATCGGGCCCCTTCGTAGGAGCCCCGGGACCCGACGGCTCGCCGGCGGTACAAGTAGATCACGCCGACTATCAGAACCACCAGCACCAGGCCTGTCACCATGACGACGATCAGAGTGGGCAGGTGGTCGCCGTCCACTAGACAAAGATGGAGAATGGGAATGTTCACTTTACGGCACACATTCGAGGAATTTGTGATTACAAGTCATAAAAAGTAATAGAAACACATATTTATGCTACAGATAAACCAAACTTACATGTTACAGGCGAAGTTTCAACACCTGCAAATAGAAAAAGGGACAGTCAGTACAAATCCATTGCTCTTGTAGTTTCTGCATTGTCTTGTATCATTTTGATTGCACTTAATTTGGGGCCACTGTGATTTTTGTGTGACTTCTTTCCCCCATCATTGCAATCAGTTCAAGAGCTTTACCATCATAGTGTAGTATGTGGTCCAAATTCACAAAAACATCAAAAACTCATAAAATCGCAATAGATTTTATCCAAAATGTCAACGAAAAGTCATAGTGTAGTATATCGTCATAAACTCATGAAAACATCATAGTTACTCTGCCAAGGAACGCGGCGGAGTTATGTGACGATCGGCGTACATTTGTCTGTTTGTCTGTGGGCAACATTACTCAAAAACGGATGAACGGATTTGGATGAAATTTTCAGGGAAGGTCAGAAATGACACAAGAACCAACTGATTAGATTTTAGCAGTGATGCAGCTTATAGTCTGGATCCACGGATTTGTTGAAGATTTCCGTATCATTGCAAGATGGCGGCATGACATCACTGTAAGTATAGGTGCTTTTGCACAAGTACCTACTCGGCTCGACTCTAATCGACTGAACTCGGTTTAGGTCGCTTTCCATTACAACTGATCATCACCTTATCGTGGGTGGAGTCGTCATAGCACGGCGGCCCGACCAACAAGGCGATGGTATACGGCGGCAAGTCTAAACACTCAGGAAAACAGGAGAGTTTGGGAGGCGATACAGCAGTATCAAGCCGAAGACAAGAGGATACAAACTAGACGACGTATGAGGGTAAGCTAATGCTAGTTCGCTACAGTTGTAGTATATCAGTCCCGTGTACAACCCTGTAATGGCTGCAATATATCGCTATTAGGTATTAAAATATGTTTGCTGTGTAGTGTCGTCACTCCCTGTCCAATCAGCGGCCTGCACTCTGTAGGCGTCACATTATCGGCTCGACTCAGCTCGCTTGGAACCCCAGCCGAGTAGGTACTAAAATAGTACCTGGTACTACGTCTTACTGGAAAACCTCACAAACCGAGTAGAGTCGAGCCGAGTAGGTGCTAGTGGAAAAGTGCCACATGACAACAAGTGAACATTACGTCAGCTGCCTCTCGACGATCACATGATTGCAATCCTACTACAAATCGATCGCTGCGGACTTATTGGGACTCTGAGTGCTTTTCTTGTCTAGTATGTTGTTGAAAATGTCAGCAATACGTCATAGTTTAGTATGTGGTCCAAAATGTCACCAGAAAGTCATAGTATAGTGTGTCATCGAAAACTCACAAAAACGTCATAGTTTAGCATGTCGTTATCTAGAATGTGAATCAGATAGCATTCTGCTTTTTGGATGAAACCAATAAAGGCTGGAAGCTTTAATCTTTAACAACGTGTTGTATTTTTAATGTATTATCCACTGTGTGAAACCTTCACCTTAAAAACGCTGTCTGATAAATTTGGAGAAGAAAGTGCCACATTCACCTCTGAAACACAGCGGAATAGAAGGCATAAAGATTGAAATACTCCAGCAAAACTACCTCACAAGTTGTACTTTGTAATTTGCACCGCTGACTGTGCTGAACTTGGTGCTGGAATGGACTTACTTCGAGACCGTTTGCAGATGACTCCGTGCGTTCGATTCCTGCAGGATCCCGGTTTCCACAGGCCGCTGTTGCTCTGGATCCAGAAGCAGGAATTAATCGACAGCACTGAAAAGGCGACGTCATGAGTCTCCCAGTTGGTGTAGGACATCTCAGTGTCCTCGCTCCACACCAGACCTCTACCTGTGGCGGCAACACATTCAAAAGAGTTTTATAAACACCCTCAAGGACTGTGGGGTTCAGTTTTATCCTAATTTGACATTTTCCAGTCTTGGTTTTAATCTCCACATTAGCTTACCAAGCATATTTTCACTCATCTCACTGAAATCATCTAATTGCTCTGACTGATAAGGACACAGTTTAAATAAATTAACTTCCTTGAGATAAGGCGCCTTGCTTTATCACATCTATCTGACACTAGAGACGCAGTTTTAATCAGGTTTCTTCTCCTTAATTAATAGTTTAATGACTATACTACAAAATAAATCACAATCAATCAGGTAAAACGTATTAAATTAGGGAAGTTATCTGCATGCAATTTGCCTAAAAATAGAGTGAAATGAATAAGCTGAAAACACATGAAGGTTAACACGGCTGCTGCTGCTGCTGCTGCAGAAAGTGTTTCGGGACCTTTGACGCTGATGCCCAGCCAAGCTCCATGTGCCTGTTCTGCGTAGCTCTGGATGTGCTCCCATACAAATCCATTCTCTGTTTCGTCCAAGATGGAGAGAAGTTCTGCTCCCACTAGAAGAGAGAGAAAGAAAAAAAACTTCAACAGACAGAGATGGAACACAGCACAATTGATCATGCTGAGAGATTGAACGGCGGCTCAATGAAACACGTCTAAATTTAGACGTGTCGATGCATTTTGTCAATCATGTGTGCTGTGGAGAAGGTCAGGAGTGTTGCCTTTAATTAGTTTTCAATTCAGCGTCATGAGCCGAGCGGGCAGGACAGCAGGAGAATAAAACGCTCTGCAGGAAACAACTGTGAGCTCTTAGGTTCTAGTTTATTTATGTTGACCATGAAATCGTCATCAGTTAAGTCATTTTCTGAGACAAAATGCTTTTTAAGGATGGTCGCCCTTATTCACTAAACCGCCACATGAAACTGGTTATCAACTTATTAAAGTGACTCAGGGTTTGACATGGACAGATCTAGAGCTGCATATTTCTCACAAGAAGAAGAAACTACAATCCCAAACTAAGGTGAGGAGTTTAAAACTATAATACAGGCTAAAAGCAATAAACCAGGAAGGAAAGCTGCAAAAAAACAGCAGAGTTTTCAAGATCCCTGCCTTATATAATGTACTATTTAAGTCAAATTTTAATGATGTATAAGTTGCTGTTGGAAATTCAGTTAAATAATAATCACCCAACACGTGATTGTAGAACATAATTAGAGACGTAGTCCCTTTATTCTGCTCACAAAAATGAATAAATAATCAAGTTAGAGAAATAATTTTCAGGGTGATGTAGAGGATGAATTTCACATTTCACAAGACAGTTTTATTCTTTTAGCTGCTTTGTCGTGTTTAATAGTTAAGTTGCTCAACATATTATGTCGACTTTTTAATATGATGATGAAGAAGTCTGAAGGTTGCAGTTGCCAAACCAGTAGAATCCCTCTCAGTCTTTAAGACTAAAAACGCAGCTCTTCCTTGAACACATCTGCACTTGACAGACTGCAAAAATCCTATTAGGTCTGCACTGCCTGTAGACAACATGGCCCTATTAGCACACTTGAACTTGTTTTATGGCACTTACCCAGCTTGTTTTCTCCTAACTAGTTCCTTGTGTTGTATCTACTCTCACATGTACGTCGCTTTGGATAAAAGCATCTGCTAAATGAAATACTAGAAATAAACCAATAAAAGAGAGTTTTGTGTTGACTGTCCTGCTATAAATAAGCTGTCACACTCAGATTCTGTCTTTCTCCCTTCCTTACAATAGATTAAAATTTACCAGGCAACATGTTTGTGTTATTATTTAAGGTAATAGAAGTCAGCTTCCGTACTTTTCTTGCAGGATGTGCGTGCATCCTGCTGCAGCCGAAGCGTTTGCAGGTTGAAGGCGTAGCAGTGGTTTCTGAACGGCACCCATGCCCATTCTCCCAGAGGCTGGGGGCACAGGCCGGGGTAGAGCCACTGGTGAACCACAGGCTCATCTGGGAGAAGAAAACAACTGGGATGAGCACATAAGAACGTGATTCATGGCTGAAATGTTTTATGAGATAAGTCACTGCCTCCTCCTGACTTGCTGTGAGCACTGTGTTAAATTTAGTTATGTTGGGCTCATACCACTGATCTGGCAGATGGCAGCATCCATTTTAGCATCACAGGGAGTCATAGTCCACTGTCCTGTGGTGGTCATGTGACCGCATCCAGCCAGCTGATTGGGCGCCCCGTCTTTCCAGTTGGAATACGCCACTTCTTCATCGCCCAGCCACGTGAAGCTCCGTCCCTGATTTTAAAAAAACACGGGCTGCAATTTACTGCAGTTAATCACACGCTGAAAAACTTTTGTAACAACAGTTTATAGCCCTGTGCAATATCACTTAAATGCCAAATGATTAAATATTGCATCATCTCTCAATAACTGCATGATTTCTGAGTTGCACAGTCGAGTACTTCCTCTTATGAACAACTAAAAAGAAACACTTTATAAAAACTCGATTGAAAATTCAGACCAACAAAAGTAAATCCAACACAAGCTAAAAAAAAAAAACTGTGATTACTGAAACTAAACTGAGTTCACCTGTGATTCAGTCATCCTAACTGCATGAACATGGTTGTAAAATGAGCTGTGAACACCAGAACTTTCTCAGCTTTGTCTATCTGGAAAAGAATTACCAAAGGAATTTTAAAAATCTGATAGTGACATTAATCCAGAATATTCCAGCAAGATAACCATCCAGAGCACAAAATCACACAAGAGTTTCTAATATAGAACAGAGTGAAAACTATGACACGGACAAGTATGTGTACTTTGCTAAAGAAGGCCAATTTGTTGGGCTCATATGGACTCAGTATGTTTAGTCCGAACCTGACCAGGACTAGCACAGTAGGTAAATGCATAGTCCTGACAGTGAAGCACGATGCTGGGAAGGTGACAATACCACCAAGAGTTTCTCAAGAAGACAAAAGATAAACCCATGACATAGATAAGTATAAATTTTTTCTGCTCAGATGGAGTCCAGTATGTTTGTTGTGCACCTGATTGGACTACCACAGTGAATGCATAGTCCTGACAGTGAAGCACAGAGGTGGGAGTGTGATCATATTGGGCTGCATGAGGGGCATTTCAAAGAGAAAGACAGCAACACAACCTCTGTACCAAAGAGCAGCTGAATTAAATTAGTGTCTGAACAATGCATGAAGATCTCAAAGTGTTAAAAAAAATTTGATCTGAACGTCAGTAATGTATACTGACTTTTGCTGCATTGGGTTTCCTCGGTTACGCCTGTGTTTTTAATAACAGAAATCTAAATTGCTGGTTTTTAATTTTACATATGAGCACACACTCTACTGTTCAACTTTCTTTTGACTTTGTGATATTGCACAGGAGTGGACTCGCTTCTGTTCCTCACTGTATGTGGTAAAATATAATGAGATATCTGTAGGTTATTAAACTCACTCCGTAGTTGTAGAGGGCGATCCAGGCTGGCCGGTGCAGACCGTTGATGAGCAGTGTGAGGTAAGCTTGCTGGAAGGGATCCTTCACCGTGGCTAGAGTCCCATTCAAAGACTCACAGAGGTGCAGAGCTCCGGTCCAGTCCAGTCGCTTCTGCACGACCCGGTAGGTGACTCCACCCAGCTCCACCGGCTTCAACAGGGAGTCAGGAATGAGGGCTGGAGCCGGAGCTAAATCCTGGTCTGAAGTCACATATGATGATTTATATACACTTCTGATTGCAAAGTGACCTGCACTTGTAAATAACATCATTGTGCTTGTTGCTGAATGTCACACCTTGCTGTCTCTGACAGATGAAGCCGTTACTTTCCATCTCACAGGCTCGGGAAGCCCACATGCCGGCTTTCTTCAGCGGGTTCCCATGAATCATCACCACACAGTTTCCCTGAGAGGTGACAGAGAATTAATCAGCGCAACAACAGATCGATGACAAAGGCACAACATTTATATATTGGCTTATTCCATACATGCCATAAGAAAGACAAAAACAGAAAACAAATCGCACATAATTAAAAGGAACTTGAAAAAAATTATGTGTGAAAATGATGAGGGTGAAGTTTTGGCTTATTAACTCCTACCAGCAACATGTCTGTACATTTCATAACTTACTGTTTCCTATTATCTTCTTATTTTTACCCAGTAAACTGATAAACACCTACTCTTTATGGTGCTATGAGCATATGGCATAAGAAAATGAAATTTTCTCTTATTTCATAGTTTCCAGTTTTGCCCATGAACAGTTGTTGCATGTTATCAGAGACTAAGTTATTGTCTATTTTGAACATTAGAAGAAGCCTGAGGAATATTGGGAGCACATTCTTTGGTCTGAAGATAAATTTGTTCTGCTCAGATGGTGCCTAGCATGTTTGTTGTGAACCCGATCAGACAACCACAGTGAATGCATAGTCCTGACAGTGAGCACGGAGGTGGAAGTGTGATGATATGATGCTGCATGAGTGCAAAAGGTGCTGGAGAGATGATATTTAGAGATGCACCATGAATGTCTGCAAATAAACCAAAATGCTGTCTGACAAGATGACTCCCAGGTTATATAAGCTTGAAGAAAGGGAATATTCCAGCATGAGAACCATTCAAAGCACAAACTCAGTTTCTAAAGGAGAGAAAGTGGCGACTATGACATAGAGTTTGATTCCAGGAGTCTCATCTGACATTCAGATCAGATTCAATCAGGAAGCCAAGATAGGCTTGTTTGGCTCAGATGGTTCTGTTATTTGGTGTACACCTGACCAGGACTACTACGGTGAATGCATAGTCCTGACAGTGAAGCACAGAGGTGGGTAATGGGGCTGCATGAGTGCAAAAGGTGTTGGGGTGATGACATTTATAGATTTTGTTGAACTGCTTTATAGCAATATATTTGTATGTTTTCATGGAGTAACTTATACTTAGATTATTTGTCCTGAAATTCACTAACTCGATAAATTTCAGACTATTTTGTTTTGTGTATTGATTGTATCTGTAGTGACTTGTGTTGTGGTTACCGGCGTCCTGTTGTGATGTGGTCCACTGTTGTCGAGCGGCTCTCCAGGCCCCCAGTTTGTGTAGCTGAGGAGGCCAGCCTTGGCCCAGTTGAAGTGACCTTTAGAGTCCGAGGTCAGACCCACCCAAAGGTCAGTGCTGGCGTTGTTTAGCAAAGTGGTGACAAAAGCTGCCAGGAAGAGAATACAGTAAATGACAGAGTGCATGTGATTATCAAAGATCTCCTTTACCCCCCAGCTTCATGCTCCGCTGTAATTACCTTGCTCCAAATGATTGGTCACCACTGCCAGAACACCTCCCTGTATCTCGCATTTCAGCTTGGCTGCAGACCAAGTGACCCGGTATGACTGGTCAAACACTCTGAAACACTACAGAAAAGCACAGTTGAGGTTAGCTATGGTTAGGCTGCGTTACAGAAAACATAAAATTCTTCTTCTTTTTTACTGTATTTTATACGCTTATACACTAAGGCTTCATCTGTTGAATATTTTTTGGATTAAATGATCAGATTTCGGTCTATAAAATTGCAAATAATTGGTGAAAAAATATCAGTGTTTCCCAAATCCCTATATGTCATATGTCTTGCTTTATCCACAACTCAAAGACATTCAGTTCACTGTCATAGAGGAGGAACAAAAAAAAGAAAATATTTAAATTTAAGAAGCTTTCTTTCTTCAAAAACTACTCAAATCAATAAAGTGATGATGAATATATTTGGCAATTAATGCAATAGTTAGCAATTAATCGATTGTATGGCCCATATGATAATGTTATTTGATGCATACTAGATGCCCCACATCCGTTAACTTTCTGAACCCCAAAGTTTTAATGGGTTTAAAAAAAAACTGACTGAGAAAATCCTTGGATTTAAAACTTCCCAGAGGTCCTCGAATAACATAATCCAAGTTTAAAATGATGGTGTTTTCTCAAAACTGCCTGCCTCATTTAAAAGTTTGCCAGAAAACAACTTGCTTGCTTTAACCTGATCCTGTAAAAAACAAAAAAGACTGCACTCCTTGGTAGAACCGTGAAACCATGAGTGACTTGCTTGCGACCAACAGACACATAAACTGCTTGTGGGTTCAGAGAGTTCTTAAAGGTAGACATGCAACTTGAATCAACTACTGTGTGCTTAAAAACATCCAGTGTTTGTGCACAGTCCTGGTCCTGTCGATGGGCAACCGAACAAAAACGATGCTAAACTATTTCAGTGTGTCCTGTGCACGTTTGTAGTCTTGTAGATTCGTGGTTGTGTACAGGACGTGGGAGGGAATCTGGTAACAATGAAGTACTGCTGCAAGTTTACCTTATGCTGATATGAAGACCACCCATCAGGACATCCAGCGGGCAGGTGGGGGGATGATGGAGTCGGAGGCATCGTTCCTGTGACGTTCACTCTCTTACAGATGTAGGGCAGGTCAGAGTGGCACTTCTGGTCCGACCAATCCGCTGTTCGGGTGTAAAAAACGCCGGCTCATGTCAAATGTATTCAATTTATTCCCTTAAAGTCTGTCTTTCTGGCTGTTCTTACCTTTGCTGGCGGACAGGTGGACACATCTGCGATCTCGGCTGATTGGATGTGGCCTCCCGAGGGCCCAGGAAACGTAATTAAGCACTGAGTGGTCGGACCAATGGAAGCGTCCGTCGTTTTCGTACGTATGAAGCCCCAACCACCAGTTGTCCCCCTCTACCTTTGTCATCTAAAAGTCAGAGAGAACCAGAGCAGCAGTCCTTTAATTATGTAATTATTTAATCCCACATATTGTGGTTGCTATGCAGAACATAAACACCATGATTAGCTGTGAATTTCACACATTGTTTCCTGCTTGTTTGGGATTTCTCACAGTTTCGCAGTGATAAACCTGGACTCTGCTTGCTTGCCAAGACAGTGGTGATCGATCACATTTAGGCATTAAATGAACTCCTAAAAATGACGATGAACGTTTTTAAAAAGTGCACCGTGCCTTGCGTAAAGTGTTGGCCAGGAAAGCTTCCTCCTCAGCAGAGTGGACGGAGGCTAATGAGGAGTCAAACCAGGAGCAAATCCTCTGGGCCTGATCCCAAGTGGTCCGGTGGTCGAAAAATTTATACTCGGCCTCCTGGAAGCTAATCCACTCTGGTGTACTGGTGCCTGAAAGATGAGAGGCAAGACGGAGAGACAGGGGTGACACATAATAGGAGGTTTTAAAACTCAGGAGATAATTTCAGCATGCTAAAAAAAAAAAAAAAAAATACTTGGGTAAATGAGAGCTAAGAAAATCAAGCAAACCTTCAGCATCTTCTGGTAGCTTCTCAACACGACCTGAAAACACACAAACAAGACAATATGTATGAATGAAATACAAAATACAATATGAAGCCCATTTGCAAAATCATTTAAATGTCACAGTAGAGCTGTTTGGTCTTATCTAGAATTAAAAACTAACAGCTTGGATTGACTATATTAAAAATACCAGCCCCACAGTAGGAATTTAATGCAACCAAAGTTAGCATAAACTACTCATGTTAAATTTTTCTTTCTTTTTTTCCCAATATTTCATATGTCCACCTTTTTTTAATGACACAAAAAGGATCCTGGATCATTTTCTATCTACATGAAGTCTCAACAACAGACTCTTCAGTTATTCTAAAAATGCAGAACATGCAGATTGACACAGGAAAGTAGTCCTGTGCTATTTACAGTTAATTTTGTAATTATGTTCATGCAATTAGGCTGTTTGGAAATCACTGGTGGTATCAATTTAGTGTCAGTGATCATAGGCGCTTTCACGTTTTTGTATCGAGTTTCTGCTTGGGGGCACTGTATTTTGTTAATCATTATGACATTTACTTGATTTTGTTCTTGTACGCTTTATGATTCCTCAACAATATTGACCACTCAATCACAGCATTTTCTTAACAGATAAAAGAAAAGGTCCAGGCTTTACCTCTGGGGATCTTGCAGATCCAGTCTAACTCAGAGTCACAGTGCATGGCCAGCCAGGTCATCGTGCCCAGATCTGCTGCAGCACACTGACGAATGTTGTAGTAGTAGCGGCCGAAGTTCTGATACGTTACCTGAGACACAAACAAAGAGTGAACAGATTGTATTTCAGGAATGTGTCGGTAAACAGGTAAAGTGAATGCTGTTGCTACTCACAGAGAGTCCATCACTCCACTTCCAGCTGCCATTGTCCATGGGGTTCCTGCGGTTCAGTCCGATCCAGAACCAGTGCTGCTCGTGTTCCTCTGACTCTCTGTGGGTCACGTCATCATCATTAAAAACTTCGTCGTCATCATCATGATTACATATGATCGATTAGAAGTCCAAACCCACCCGAATCTCTCGTGCAGGATCTGCAGAACGAAGTGCTCCTCCTCAGGGCTGCTGATGCTCAGCAGATCAGCTCCATGTCTCCGACAGAACAGATGAGCCTGCAGCCAGGTCAGCTTCTGCTCCAGCTGAGGGTAATGAAACACCTGCACACAGGTGACAGAGGTGTAACTACGAATGCAACGCTCATGTAAAAGAAGTTACTGTTACTCCCAATCCTACTGTTACTAGGAAGAATTACTCATCTTATCTATGGCTGCGTCTCGAGAAGAATTTGCAACGACCCTTCTCCAGGACACTAGATGTCCCTGTCTTGTTTTGCAGAAGACCCAGTGATTCTGCTCATTAAACCTCCTTCATTCAACCAGGAAGCTGGACTGGAGCTGCCCTTCTCCAGCAGCATGGTTTCTTTTGTTCTCTTGTTTGATGCACATTTTTGGTTAAAATAAATACATTTTTAGTCACCACACCGTTGCTGTCTTCCATTTTTGTTACAGTTCTGTAATTAATTACTTTTATAACGTGACAGAAAATTGCAAAGAACTAAAAGATCTTTCAGTGCCTTTTAGCTGACATCTGCATTATCAATTTTTTTTGTTACAATGAGCTCAAAAATTTAACATTTCATGATTATTTAACGTACTCATCCAGATTCTGAATCAACAACATGATGAGAAAAAACAGTTCCTGAATTTTTGTCGTTCAAACAGCCTCAAATTTCATTTAGTAAAAAAAAAACCTACTAAAAGTGGATCGATGGGCAATTTTTAAAAAGATATTATCTCAGAAAGTACTTCTATCAAGCGAAAATTGCTCAAATATTTTTTTGAAAATATCCAAATTTAATGCTGTGAAAAATTTTGTATGTGTTGCTATGTACACTGCAGTATTTAAGCTTCTAAAAATCTATTTTTAAGCACTGCTAATTGTAAAAACACAGTTTATTATGTGCATTTATGATACTAACTCATTAAAACTGAATTTATTACATAAGTGATGAACAAGCCAGCTTATTATAAATGCAGCATGTTACAAAAATTATCTTAAGAAATTCAATTTTTGACACTGATTTAGATGAAATGCAATTATAACTGTAATATATTATCACAGTAGAGAAGACACTTGGAAAGCTACATTAGTTGTCACTCGAGAAGAAGCCGAACTTGTGCAAAACATCAGTGAAACTACTTTGCTAAGTGAATATTTGTCTCTAGATTGGAAAAAGGTAAACATTTGCATGAAGCATTTGCAAAACTGCAGTAAAAACTTGCAGGAAGACCCCGGCGGACGCGACACATCCCCGTTATTGACCTTGTAGCAGTATCGCAGGTCGCTGTTGCTCTTCCATCCGTTGGGGCAGGATCCGCTGAGGCTGGGGGTGGGCTGAGGGACGGGGGGCTCGGGGCTCAGCGACGTGTCCTGGTTCTGCCGGCAGATGAATTTGGCCTTGGATGACGCACACTCCTTCACCTCCCACAGACCCGTTGTGAAGCCCGTCGCCATGGAAACGCAGGCGCCGCCGCCGATGCTCGCTGAAATAGATACGGGGTGAAACGTAGGTGAGCCGAGGGAGGAAAAAGAGGCAGCGCTGATGAAACGAGTGGAAATACAGAGGGAAGATGTAGCAGAGGGAAAACAACAATGTGGACATGAGATGCTCAAAACACAAGCAACACATCTGGTCACCCCTGCCTGGACTCTAAAACAGCAGTTGGATGTTTTTTTAAAGGGTTGAGCCTGTTCTATTTCATTATACAGATCATTTTCCACACATTTTAACATGTCTCTGTGCATGTAAATCAAGAGAACAAGGAGAGGTCTTTGGGTTATCTTTCTATTATTAGCTGAACTGGAAACCTTCAACCAGCCAAGCAAACTGACTCCAATCTGCTCACAGGTCAGACGGTTCACATCTTTGGATCCATCCGTGACTCTGCAGCCAGACGCTTCGCCCACATCTGTTTTGTGATCACGTCTCCAGGTTCGGTTCAGAAATTATAGCTGTTGTGAATCTAAATTCCAGTGATAGTCTATATTTTACAAGTGGATTTCTTCTCTGTTTGCTGCTCAGAATGACGGTTTGTTGGACGCCGGAGCTCAGACACGTTTTTCCTCACAAGTATTCCAGTTTTAATGCATTAAATTCAAATTAACACATAGCCCCTGCTGCTGATTTTCTTCTATATGCAGCCTGTTTGCTAATCAAAGCTGGTTCAGAGGCAAATCCGTATATCAGGATGTAGTTCTAAATCTATATTTTGCCTGAAGAAATAAACACCTGGGTCCAATATGTTTTCTTCTTGAACCCAGAATTGGCTCATGTTTTGCCCTGAACTGAAAATCTCCAGCTACATTATTAGATTAGATGAAACTTTAATAATCCCCTCAAGGAAGTGAACTCAGCACGGTGAAAGGAATAAAGGAACAAACAGGCGGTGGGTTGAGAAGGCAGCGTAACAACCCCCAAAAAAGAAACAGTAGATAAAACAAAAATATTACAGCAGATATAAAAGACAAGAGATGAAACAAGTTGGTTAAAGTTGACAGAAATGTGGAAGACAGACTCCTACGACATGAGCTTCAACCTTTAAGTCATCGTTTTTCTGTGGGTTGGGATTCGAACCCCAACCTCCTGAGCGAAATTCCTCCATCTAAAACCAGTGTTTTACTTTCCGTGGCTGTTTACACTATGTCATCTAATGAGTAAAAAGCCCTGTAATCTGCTGAAATCACTGGTCATGGGTTAGATCTTCTAAAGTCTGAAAACAGAGTCAGGGCTAAAGTAGTGCAGAACTATAGTTTCCTCTCAGACCACTTGATTTACAACATACTAACAGGTTTGTGTGGACTTTTTTCCCAGTTGTGCCAAAACAATGAAGATGCCTACCCATGCTTCAACCCTATGAACTGGGAAGCCCACTAGTGAGTTTTAAAGGGTATGTTGTCTTTTTAAAATTGCCAAAATTATGCAAACTGTAAACTGTAAAAACAGAAGGAATCATTAGATTTTCAACTTTCCATCAAACTAATCTCCAGTTCCATCTGGAAAATTAAGCAAATCTAGGCTTAAAACAGAGATGTTTCATCAAAACCACTTCATTCAATGTCTCTCATTTCAAATTTCTCCAAAAAATAAACAATTTGAAGCAACCAGATTCTGTTAAAAAAAAAAAAAAAGGAAAAAATTCAATGCATTTCAGTACAATCGTAAAGCTACATGGAACTCAGCTACAGCCAATAGTGACATGACAAAAAATCTGTGAGTTTTCAACTGAACTGCAGGCTATGTTTCCACAGAGAACCGAAAAGACACTCATAAATAAATGAAAAACTGTAAGTAGTTTAGTTCTCTCTCTTTCTTGTCATGGTTGTGGTATTTCCATAGATGTGGACTAAAATATGAGTCCAGAGTGAGGAAAAATGTGACAGGAACAAAAACTGGTTGGTATTCAGAGACTTTATCAGTTAAATCAAGAAAACATTTCACCCACTTAAGTGATTAAAATCATAAGCTGTAGTAAGAAATCTAAAATTCCACGTATAGGTTGCACACCAATGAAAAACAAACCAGCTATTAAAGACAAACATGCCAATATGTTGACTGGTAAATTAATTTCCCTTTACTGTTAATGAAAGCTGATGATTTATATTCATAAAAGCTGACATTAAAACTGATCCACAGTAAAGATGATCTTTATAATGTTGTGCTTTGATAACCTGGTCATGTGGTATCCAGATGGACATCCTACCTGGCTGGTCTCGGTTCCAGTTGGTATAAGAAACTTCATCTCCGCTGAGCCAGTGGAAAGAACCCTGACTGCCCTGATCATGGAGTCCGATCCAGAAGGAATCTCCAAAGCGACCGAACACCAGGCTGTTGGCGAAGGCCTGCTCAAACCTTTTGGGGATAAAAAGCAGCTTTAAGGGAGGCAGCACTGACAGAAGACACTGAAATGTCCTGTAATCATTTCCCCGTTGTCTAGTATGTGGTTTTATCCACCTGTTAGTGATGGTAACCAAGGCGGCTCTTTGGTCTTCGCAGGACTTTCTGGCTTCTTCAAAGGTGAGAAGATCTTCACCCACCCAGTAACAAGCTGGACTGTGCCACTTCCAGCCCTGAAAGGAGAGACGAGGAGTTTAGTAGGATGTGGGAAATTTACAGAACATAGAGTAAAAGTACAGCATGTCCTAGTCAGGAGAGCAGACCACCAGATTCTCATGCTGCGTTTAAAAGCCTCAGCAAAATAAGTGAACCAGTCAAAGAGAGCAAACGCCTACAAGGCTGTGCAACTCTTTTAATTTCCTAATTTAAAAAAGTTATTTAACTTCAGGGATATAAATGTGCATCAAAGCACACGTGGAGACAATCAACCATGCTGAACTTTTCTGAAATTTTTTGTTAATGTAAGGATTCACCTAAATATCAAGTGAGTCAGACTCATGACTCAAAAACAATATCACTTAAATGTCAAATAATTAAAAAGTGAATCACCTTTCAACAGCTGCATTAATTCTAAGTTGAACAGTAAAGTATTTCCTATTATGAACAATCAAAAACAAAGACTTGATAAAGACTAAATTGAAAATAAAGGCCTCAAAGTAGAAAATAAGTGAGTCCACCTGTCATTTCCAATCAATCCAAGTGCTCGAATGTGATAATAAAATGGGCTGTGAACACCAGAACTTTCTTAGCTTTGGCTGTGTCTGTCTTCATCATGGCTCTCCATGTAATAGAATTGCCAGTGAAACTGAAAAATCTGATTGTGAGGCTTTACAAAGACGGGAAAGGATTGAGGAAGATCAACTTAAAATCAGTGGAAAAACAGTGTCAGCAGTAATCAGGAGGTACAGCAAGAGCCATAGTAGCACTAAACAGGGCTGCAGCGGTAATCCTCCAAAAATGATGCCACAGACAGCGCACTACTTTCATAATCTAGCTCTAACAAACAGCTGCAGAAGTGCTTCAGACTTGGCACAGGAGTTAAAAGTGGAAATCAGAGTTTCTGTGAAGCTCAGACAGTCTTCATAATATCAACCTTTATGGACGATGCCCAAAGAAAAAAAACTTTGCTTGCTGTTTGGTACAAAACTGTCAAGATTAAACTTTGTTAAATAACCTGAAAAGAAGCTTGTTGACCGTTGGGATCACATCCTATGCTGAGATGAGACCGAGATAAATTTGTTCGGCTCAGATGGAGTCCAGCATGTTTGCTGTGAACTACTACAATGAATGCATAGTCCTGACAGTGAAGCACGGAGGTGGGAATTTATAGATAGCACCATGAATATTTGTGGATAAACCAAAATACTGGCTGACATGATGACTCCTAGTCCTCAGAATTTTGAAGAAGAGGAATACCCCAGCATGACAACCATCCAAAGAACAAATAAAACCACAACCTGGACAAGTGTCGCCTGACTTAAATCCAAAAGAACATCTTTGAGGCACTAAAATGACATCATGGTCAGTGTGCTACGTGTACAACCTGACTCTCCAATAGCATTTAAATGTGTTTCAGTAGCAACACTTCGAAAGCTAAAGACCAAAACCTGACAGACAAAATCAAACTTCTCTTTTTTGTAGCGCTAAAACGATCACAAATACCTCTTTTCTTTGATGAAGAGGATTTAAATGATATTATTTACAGTTAAAATAGCTCTATCTTCTAAAAGCTGTCGGGAAACTAGTTGCAGAGTGAAAAGAACTAGTCCAGGCAAACACAAATGACTTTTCCCTGGCTTGGATCCCTGCTGCCAGCTCAGTAGCTGTGGACGTGTACAGGCGTAGAAGGCAGCCAGCGCTCAGACGGGGTGAGAGTTTTGCATGAGAATGATAGCGAAGGTCGAGCCATGTACAGTTTTGTGCGAATAAACCCAACCTCGGGCTTTTTTGCACAACCACGTTTGGCATCTGGACAGAAACCTCAAAGATTACAGCTGCTCGAGAGGCTTGATCTGCTGAAAGTCATGTCTCCCTGACACCCTTTAAAACCCTTCCTGCTCAGTCAAAACACCACAAAACACTGAATCCATGCTCCCCATCATGTTACATACGACATGTGTCAGCTGGCATGTGCTACTAGTCATGTTATTCACAGGTTTTTCACATGATTTCCTGTATAAATTACACAGAAGCTGAGCAATCCAAATATTTTTCTCAACTACATGGTTTCCATCACTTGAAAACAAGCAGTATGTTGAATTTTTGTGGGTGGAAGTAATCGGACTACTTTGACTTTATCATACAAACCACTGACATGTTGGCCTGAGCTTCTCTGGGGACATAAGTAGCAAAACATCCAAATCTTTCATATGGAAATCACAAATATGGGAAGTTTCAAAGAGAATATTATAACTTGGCTGCTCTAAGTCCAGTATCGACTCGGTTTTGGTCTCTACCAGCTCCTGAGGGAAATATCTGGCTCCTCAGCTGATAAACACTCTGCAAAGTTCACCAGCTAGTTGCTAACTGTGTCTGTGTGCTGGTTTGTACTAAGAGTTTTGTTCAGAAAATTAGTCTACGAGGGCAGTGAGAGTGAACTAAAACTTCCAGGATGCTGAAATGAAGCTAAAACTTGCTGTAAAGCTCCATGAATCAGAGGGAAGCTGCAGGTGTGAGTGAATCAAGACTTCCACTGATTTGCTGCAACCTTCTGGACTGGTAATTGTGTCTTTTCAATTGGTTTAAATTATCTGATTTGCCAGAAATGTTAACCAAATTACATTTGGATGTTTTTGACATTTGTGAAATTTTAGCTTGATATATCACATACATTTTGAGACGATGTTTTACTAATTGCCTGTCGACCCATTTTGAGCAGTTTTTTCGGACTTTGAAATTTGAGGCTGTTTGGATAACAATATCTCATGAATTATGAAAGATAAAGGCCTGAATTTTGCACAGTTTTTTCTCATTATGTCACTGATTCAGAAGCTGCAACATTAGACAAGTAGAATAAATAGTCTCTGATTAGGGTTGAGCTGAAATATGTTTTAAAAAAGAGAGAGAGAAAAACAACAATCACAAAAAACAAGCATGAGAAAAAAATTTTCTATTTTTGAGAATGCATTCAGAAAAGGAAAGAAAATACAAAATCTGCCCATATTCCAAAAAAAAACAACAATAAAGATTCTTATTTATAGTTGGAGAATCATTTTGAAACTTAGATCAGATTATCTAGCAATATTTTTAGTTTTTGTAGTTCAACTTGCTCAACAAAAATAAATTTCTTTTTTAAATTTTTTGTCCACACTTATTTCATATTCAAAGTATTCTATATGTTTTGTTTCACATCATGATGACATGCAGCTACATTTGGTTCAGAAAATATCACTAGCTGACTTCTGTATTATCAGTTTTTTTTTGTTAATATGAGCTCAATGATGGAACATTTCATGAGAATTCTTTTGTTTTTCTTATTTCAACTCACCCATAATCAGAGATTGTTTGATCTAATTGTCCAGCAGTACAGACTCTGAATCAATGACATGATGAGAAATAACAGTGAAAATTTCAGGCTTTTATCTTTAATGGCTCCTGAGATATAGTTGTTCAAGCAGCCTCAGATTTCAATGTGAGAAATAACCTGCTCAAAGTGCAATTCAAAAATATAAAAATGTCATAAAGTACTTGACATATGAACTTCAAATTTCACAGATACTATTTTAAATATCCATAGTTCATTATCAAAGGTCCCTGATGATTTGAGATGGAATAAACTCGTAGATCTTACAAGTTGTTGTTCTGGTATGACCTGCTTTTAAATATTTTACATTTACTTTGTAAATCAATACACAAGTCTTCACCTTGTCTTACTTTTTGCATGTATTTTTGTTGTTTCCTTATTACATGTGCAGTATTTTTGGTCAGCTCTGGTGGCTTTTAAATGTGCTTTATGGATAAACTTTATTTGATCTGCAAGGTAACAGTTATCGCACTGTTATCCCAATATTTAATACTAAAACACATGATTAAAGACGCCTTGATTGTTTTTGTTTGCTATAATTCCATTATAACTCGTTGGACATCTGGGACACGACTGCCCAACCACGAGCTGTATCTTTGATTAATTGAATATATAATAACTAAAAAAATGCACAAAAGTTC
Organism: Amphiprion ocellaris; assembly: GCF_022539595.1. Lineage (NCBI taxonomy): Eukaryota > Metazoa > Chordata > Actinopteri > Pomacentridae > Amphiprion > Amphiprion ocellaris. Next base: position 12,331,075 of record NC_072784.1, on the reverse strand, counting down.
AGAGACTTCAGAAATTGAATTATTTTCGGGTCCCTGTGGAGGCTGAGGGGCCCCAAGCAGCTGCTTCCAACATTAAATCTGTGTTTTTTTATCTCTCTGATTATTTAAACATCAACTTACTGATAATTAAACTCTCTGAAAGCACAAAAACATCAGCTCTTGCACCGAGCTACTGCTTCAGTGAGCAGATAAAAAAATCTCCATTAGGTTTTGTGAGAGACGAGGCGGCGCTCGATGGGGTAAATGTGTCGAGGTTAATGTCGTCGGGGCTCTTTGTTCGTTTCACACGTTGAAGCCGACTCGTCCGCTCGGGACAAACGCCACGCCGAGTGACCCACATTACCACCCCTGATGGTTTGCTCCCTGGGGAGGCAGCTGGAGATTCATTACAGCAGACAAATGGTCCATCCACACTGAGATCTTTGTTGGAGGTAACAGCTGAGCAGCAGCACGACTCTCCACTTCAGACCATTTACACCATAAATCATCCGTGGAACAAAAACACGCTGCTGAAGGCCACAGACTCACACTGAGTCTGCTTCTTTTCTCAGTATCTTTGTCAAACATCACTCAGAAAAGCCACTGAAGTCACTGAGGCGCTCAGACAGTGAACATTTTCAGCAGCGGTCACATATGAGAGGCTTAAAATCTCATGTGCACTGTAAATGAAATACAGAAACCTGTTAAAAAAAAAAAAATAATAAAATATGACAACAAAGGCATCAGGAAAAGTATGCTAAAAATAGTTAAATAAAGTAACAGTAAAAAAATTCAAAAATAATTAAAGCAACAGCTGATATCTTTTAAAGAATTAAACTCTGAGGTGAGTAAAACTTAGTTTGATGGTCAGACATTGTGAAAGAACAAATCAATATTTGTGAAATTTTTGATGGGAACATAACTTCTGTTGTTTTTTAATTTTTTTGACATGTAAATTAATTACTTTTGCCATAACTTTACTAGATATTATGTGTAATTAAAAAAAAACTGTACAAATCTGAAAAATAACATTTTTTTTTAATCCTTAAAATACATATTTTTCTTGAAAATAACAAAAAATTATATCTGTGATTTTACTACATGTTATCTGTACATTGTGGAAATCTGTAAAATAAAAAAACTGTTCAAAAATTATTTACAATTATTAAACTCCTATTATGAATATTTTTTCTTTCAAAAAAAATAGCAAATATTTGTAAAATAATAATTGTTACGGTTTTGAATATGGTTTTTAAAAATGTCATTTTATGTTTAATCATTGTAAGAAAACTATTATTTGTAATAGTACATATTTTTGATGTGAATATTATTTTGAATTTTGGCCTTTTTTTTGTTTTTCAACAATCAACACGTAAGTTAGTATTATTTACTCTGTGGCTTTACTAGATGTTATCTTTAATTTATCAAAATTTGTAAAATATTGTTTTAAAATATTTACTATTCATTACTTAATATATATATTTTATCTTTCAAAGAATGGCAGGTATCTGTAACATAACATGTTTTGCAGATTTAAATACCACAAAGTGATTGTAAAAAAACACTGTAAAAGAATGAATTACCATTTATAATATAGATTCTACAGATTTTTGGTGTGGATAATGTTTACAGTTTTGGCTTGTTGTTTTATTTTCTTTACTTTTACCTTGTAAACTAATACTTCTTCTTTGTGTATTACCTGTAATGTAACAAAGCAGGTTAAATCTGTAAAATAACAGTAAGCTGAATGTTCATTTTTTACAGTGTGGACAGAAATACGAGCTGTGTAATCAGGAACAGGTGCAGATGAGTCAAATAGTGATCATATTCTGTGTTTTCTGTTGGGTGCACGAGCTGAATGAAACTTGATATTATTCAAATGCCTTGAAAGTATCGTGCAGTTTGATTTTCTTGGCCTGTAAAACTACACGTTAAGCCGGGAGCGGGGTGCATTCACTGTTGGCTGATTCAGTCTGGTAAGTTTCCTGGTTGAAACTGAATGATTTATGCTCCAGTCAGAGTCTGGAGGCAAACTGGTGGAAGGACGAGAGACGGACGGGAGCTCTGGGAGAAGAGGTCGAAGGTGAAGCAGCGGCTGAAATGTTTAGAATAATAATTACGCTCCCAGCAACACCACAGAGCTGGAATCAGCGGCTGCAGAGGACCAGAAGAAATGCTTCATCTAGTGTAGCGTTGGGGAAAAACTCTATGCAAAGACGAAAAGAAGTAGTACTTGTTTGCAGTCCTGGTGCTGAGGCTTCCCGTCACTCTTGGTTCCTGGTTTCTTGCAGATGGAGGGCAGAGTCAGATTACAGGGGCTGTCGTCCCAGCGGCCGTCCTGCAGACGAAGGCAAACAGAAGGACAGCTGGTAAATATATACAAACACAAGGGAGTGGAGTCGATCTGCGGGTGAATGGAGGTGACTCACGGCTCCCCAGACGGAGACGCAATCTTCCTGGGTGTTGCGGAAGTTGTTGGGTTCAAACGGGTGCCAGTAGGTGAAGATGACCGGAGTGTGGTCGGTCCACTGGAAGTCCATCTGCATGTCGGTGTCGTGGAGGCCGATCCAGACCTGGTCGACGTCTGGAAGAGGAAGACTTTAGCGTCACTACGTGTCATTTCAGTTTACCTACTTGTTATGTGGCATCAAAAACGAAGTTCTCTAAAACACTTTGGCTGAATTCTGAGAATGTCATGTGTTTTCAGACCTGGAATTTTTGGTATTTTCACCCTCTAGAAACGGTCTTAACCGGGAAGCCATTTAAAGAGTTCAATATCTCCAGATATTAAACTCCTACAGCAATGACATTTGGTGAGAACACAGACAAAACTGTTTCTAGCAGATCAAAATGAATGAATTCCTCCAGCAAATCCCAAATTTCTAATTTATTGGCTTAAGAAAATGGTATAAAAGCGCAAAATTTCAAATGTAGGTGGTATTGTGGCACCAGAAAGTCCCTGTAGGTTAACATATATATGAGTATATCCACATTTTCTACTAAAAATACAGCCTTCTGTGGACATTTCACCAACTTTTGAGGCTCTAACATCAGAAGGATTTGACAAGTGGGAAGTATGACAAGACAAGGTTCCAGTTTTTTGGGTGTTTTTTGTTGCTATTTTTACATGTTAAATGTTAATAGTAGTGTTTTGGTGTACATTGTTCAGATTCTACTTTTTTATTATTTGGGACCCAAAAACTAAGTTCTTTCAAATATTTTGGCTGAATTTTTGGATCTCATACATTTCTGGAAATTTTGAACTTTTAAGGTGGCTCACCAGTTAAGTTGTTTTTTGAAGTTGAAAATCCCAAAACTTTAGGTTTGAAAACATATGAAATTTGCTAAATTCAGCCAAAATATTTTTATAAAACTTAGCTTTGGGTCCCAAATAACAAATAAATAAACTTTGAATAATATCTAACAGAGCACAGCAATTTTAAAGCCATTTTACATCACTATAAAATGGGGTTAAAAAGACAAATAGAGAAGGAAGAAGCTCACACTATGACCTTTTCCCTGACATCAGTAATTAAGCTGAACTGTTTCTGGGACTAAAACTGTGATTCCTGACTTCATGAGCTGCTTTTCAGGTCAGGAAAGAAAAGAAAGTGTGTCTGGTTTCCATCATGTTTCAGTTTGATGTGCAGATTTGGAGCATATGATGTGGGAACCATCTCTAAATACAGTTCATAATTGTTTTCTGTTTATTTATTGATGTTTTTAACCAGGAAATACATCCAAATCAATTTCCTTTCCGGATACATATTGTGTTTATTCCTCTGCATTCAAAACAGAGTTTAAAAAGCTTTCTGTTAGATTTCAGTGAACTTTTTTTGAACCGGCAAGACGTCAACATTAGTTACACGCACTGCTCATCTCACCATTTGCCCTTGATGGACTGTGATGCTGTTTTCTTTTTAGATTTTTACAGCAAATGTCAAAATCCCTGACTACTCTCGTCTGGAATAAATCCATCAGCGTGTCTGTTCTGTTGGTACTAGTGGGAACCCTGCAGCACAATCATGCATAGACGCACAGTTCAAGGCTGAAACACAAGTAAAAGATAAATTAGCTACAAAAAGCCACCTTTCTTGACACTGCGTATGATGAACTCCAGCTCAGGTAGCGTGTGGATGCTGACCAGGTTGGCCTCCATCTTCTGGCAGGTTTTCTGAGCCGCGTCCCAGTCGGTTTTCTCTGAAGTGAGCTTGTAGCATCCAGCCTGGAAGGCCTGCCAGCCCACATCGCACTCATATTTCTCATCATCTGCCCATGAATCTGCGGAAGCAAAGAGATCATAAAACATACTGCATTCAATTCTGGATTTTCGCAGTTTGGTGCGAGTAAACTGCGCTGCTGCTGCACTGACCGGTAGTGAAGGGATCCAGGGTGGCGTTGGGCCTTTTCTTGCACACATACGGCAAAGCAACAGAACAATCTCGGTTCTGCCAACGACCCGATGACTCAGTTCGAATCACCGCACAGTTCTCCTCCTCGGCGTGATTGGGCTGGTCTGGAGTTGAGAGAAAAACCTCTTCAGAAAACTACTGCCAATCTTCAAATACTCCGAGGGTCAACAGGAAAACACTGCGGCTGCGTTGGACGGCAGTCAAGCGGGTGTAAGAAGTGCTAAAAATGAATATGCATGCTCACTCAGCCTTCTGAGGGGAATGAACATTTTTTAAAAAAGCAAGGATCAGAGACATTTGAGGCTTTAAAAAGACAGACGGAGAAGCTTGGATTGTTTTTACAGGCTAACCTGGTTCCCAGTTGAGATATTTGAGTGGCGAGGAGTCGGCCCACTGCCAGCCTCCATTGATGTCCAGGTCATTGAGGCCGATCCACAAAGCAGCACTGTAGCCAGTCAGCAAACCTAAAACAGCAGGACAACACCTTCCATGAATCACATGGATGAGCAGATAGAGGAAACTCCTTCTGTAAACTACATCAAATATGACAAGAGTAAAAACTTTCCACTCAGTTTTATGCTTCACTTAGTCAGGCCTGATTTTAACCACCATGTTGGGCGGGTTACTGAATAGTTATGCAACAACTGTGGCTGAATATTGGCAACAGGGTCACAACCCCTCCGAAAAAAATCAATCACTCCTGCTGGGGAGAGCGAATGTGCAAACCAAATACTCTGCAAAGATTCTGCTGCACTGCAAATTCAACAGTTATTGAGTTTCTGAGATTTTTCATGCTTCTCACTGGCAAAGATTCAAAGGCTTGATGAAAACATGTGAAATGAAACAGAAATATGGAGCCTTTATTAAGTTTTATTCTGAGTAGTACAAAGGGTGAAACCACACTTAACACAACTGAGAGAGTAACACCGAAAATCCCCCAAAATCCAAATTATATGAGATTTTTGTTGCCCGTTTGGTTACAAATCAGTAGCTAATTATTGAACTGTTTGCTCAGTGTTGATTAATTTGTGTTTGTTTCAAATGTCTGAGGTTTATTTGCTTCCATTTTCAAAATAGAGGCAATGTGTCTCTCCACACCGATCATTTAATATGCCATGGACAAGCTAATAAACAATAACTGCTACTGTAAATAATTTAGTGATATAGCTTCAGGCTACATCACTTCTGTATCTTAAAAGTCAGCAAAAATATGTATTCATTAATGCATCTTTCAAAGAAATAGCTTCAGGAATTAGCATGCATTATGTAAGAGAAATGAGAAAACCTCTGTGCAATATCACTTAAAAGTCAAATGATTCAACAGTGCTTCACCTCTAAATAACTGCATTATTTCTAAGTTGTGCAGTTGAGTATTAAATCTCATGAATAATCAAAAACAAAAAACTTTAAAAAGCCTACAAAAATTCAGGCACGAAACTAGAAACTCAGTACAAAAAAGTGAATAAACTTGTGATCACTGACACATAACTTGGAAAATTTGTGATAATTTAAACAAAACTGAATCTACATGTGATTTCCTACCAGTCTAATTGCATGAACATGGTTCTAAAATTAGCAATGATCTGCAGAACTCTTAGTTTTGGAACTATGGACTGTATGTGTCTTCATCGTGGCGCCACATGGCAAAGAACTGAACAGAGGAACTGAAAAATCTAATTGTAAGACTTTGCAAAGATGGAAACAGATGCATGAAGTTCAAACACAGTTGTGGCAGTAATCAGAAGGCATAGAAGGAGCCATAGTACCACTAATCAGGGCTGCAGTCGTCGTCCTCCTGAAATGACTCAACAGACAGTGAACTGCTTTCACAATCTAGCTATGAAAATCAGACAGCAGCTGGTTCAGACTTGGCACAGGGGTTATCAGTGGAAATCAGAGTTTCTGTGAAGCTCAGACAGTGTGAAGGACACGTCAGAACATTAACTTCTATGGTCGACATGCCAAAAAAAAAAACCTTGCTTGATCTTCTACTAAACTATTAGCTTAAACTTAGTTGAAATGCTTGAAAAGAAACCTGTTGAATGGTGGGAGCTCATTCCTTGATCTGATGAGATCAAGATAAATTTCTTCAGCTCAGATGGAGTGCAGCATGTTTGGTGTGAACCTGATCAGGACTACCACAGTGAATGCATAGTCCTGACAGTGAGGTAGGAATGTGATGATATGGGGCTGCATGAGTGCAAAGGTGTTGGGACATGACATTTATGGATGCACTATGAATGTCTGTGGATAAACCAAAATACTGGCCGACAAGAAGCTTGAAGAAGAGACATATTCCAGCATGTAAACCATCCAAAGCACAGAATCACACAGGAGTTTCTAAAGAAGAAAAAAAGAGAAAAAGACGACCTGATGTCGCCTGACTTCAATCCAACAGAGCACCTTGGGGATATTTTGAAGACAAACGTAGAGCAACACAACTCCTCCAGAAAAAAAAGCAGCTGGAAAAAACTGTACCTAATGACAGATCATCTCTGCAGAAATTTGGTATCCTGGAATCTCAGTGAAAAGCATCTGTTCAATTCAGTTCCTGCAGTGGAGTCTGTATTTTTAATGTAGTAAATCTAAACTGTTCTTCTTTAATTTTGACATTAGAACAAATACCTACTGTTGAACATAGAAGTAATGCATTTACTGTAAGGTGAGGAACTTTTGAATCATTTGACATTTAAGTGATATTGTACAGGGGCATAGACTGTAGATGTTGGTGTGTATGCACTGACTTTACCATTGATGTAGGTTTGCTCGTGCAGCTTGGTGATGCTTAGCAGGTCCGCCCCCTGCTGCTGACAACTGATCCGAGCCTCGCTCCATGACAGCGTAGCCTGGAAGTTAAACTGGTAACAGCTGTCTGTCAGTGAGTCGGTATCCCAGAAGGTCTCACAGCCGCTGCCTGATGGAAAAAGAAGCCAGTTAGACCAGGGGAGAAGGTGGAAGGGATTAATAGCGGAGCGAGAGGAAATTGCGGTGAAGCTTACAGGGATTTTGGTAGCTTTTCCAATGCAGAAGGATGCAGTCCTGAATGTGCAAGGTGATAACTTACTCTTGACAGGACAGAAACCCCAACGTTCATCTTTGCCGTAGTCGAAGGTGGTTGCACACCAGAGGTGACCGTCTTCACGACCGATGCTGGTGCAGTTGTGGAACCACTGGCCGTCGTAGAGGAAGGGCAGGTAGCAGGGTCGGCCGTGAGAGTTCCCCTGGATGGTGTAGATCTCTGCAGAACAAACAGAAGAGAGACTTTAAATAACAGCTACTAATGATCATTTTCATTGATTCATTATTTGTTTGGTTTCTTCAATGTCAGAAAGTGGATGATTAAGACCAAGATGACATCCTCAAATGTCTTGTTTTGTGCAGAGATATTGAGTTTACTGTCATAAAGGAGGAAAGACAAAATGAAAAAACACGAGTAAAATGCAAATACCTCAAACTTGTACTTAAGTATAGTACTTGGGTGACAATACACTGCTGGAAACAGGGTTGAAAAGACAATTACAGAGGGAAAAATAGACTCAAAAGCTTCAACTGTGACTTTTTCCATGAAGTTGAGTAACTAAGCTGGAGTGTTTCAATGACTCAAACTGTGATTCCTGACTCCTGCCGATTATTTCCTTCACTAATTGATTAGTTGCGTGGACTAGTAAATATCTGAAAATGACGATCAAGACCAAGATGATGTCCTCAAACGTCTTGTTTTGTGCACAAACCAAAGACATTTAGTTCACTGTCATAGTGAAACAAAGACAAAATGGAAAAACCCAAATAAAGTGCAAAAAAATTCTTATTGCAGAAGGAAAAAACAGACTCAAAAGATTCATTTGGAACCTTATCCATGGATTTGAGTAACAAAGTTGGACTGTTTCCATGACTCAAACAGTGACTCCTGATTCCTGTAGATTATATTCTTGTTTAATTGATTGGTTGTTTAGTTTATTAAATGTCAGAAAATAATGTAAAATGACAAATAAGACCAAAACTATGCTCCTCAAATGTCTTGTTTTGAGCACAATCCAAAAATATTTCATTCACTGTCATGGAGGAGGAAAAGAACCAGAAAATCTGCACTTGAGTTTAAGAAGTTGCTGGTGGTATTTTAATTGCTGACATCTAAGTAGCTCTACTTTAAATGCCTGCCTGCAGCAGCTTTGCTTGTGTTGACCAAAGTTTTGCTTGTGAACTGTGCTGAACTGAAATACTTTATATGTTTTCTCAGCAGCTTGTATAATCAAACAGACGGTGAAAACAAAGGATGATGTTACAGTGAAAACAGTGAAGTCAAATCGTGGTCAGCAGAAGGAAGAGCAAACAAATTATAAAAAAAGGCAGGTTTTTAGGAAGATCTTTTATCAGGAACTTCATGTGAAAACAATCAGCAGCTATGAATTTAGGAAAAGAGATTAGATCCAAATAAATATATTCCATAGCAGGATCTTTATTGCAATTTCTTGAACTGGAGTTTAACTAAGGAGCTAAATCTGATTTCTACTGTTTGACAAAATATCCAAAGGCTGCCATTCTGCTTTCTACATTCCACAAGTACAGTATGGTGTGAAAAAGAGGGCAGCAGAGAGGGAGAGGCTGGATCTGTAGTGTTACCACAACACGCTAGGCCAATGGAAAGTAGGGCAGACATGTTAAACGAAGGGAGGAAAGATTTCTGAAGCTCCCTCCCTGACTTCGCTCTCCGGCTGCAGTGGAGCTGCTGCTCGGCTGACTAATGTCGGAGGCATTCCTCTGCTGCAGCGAATCCACTTCACAGGAAGACTTGCGAAGACTGGCACTTGAACGTCAAAAATGTCAATGCACTCAGTTCCCTTTGCCACATAAAAGTTAAAGAGACTTAGGAGAGGAAAGGTTTTTAAAAAAACACGGGGGGAGATGTTGCGGTTTAAGGCAGATCTGGTTTTAATTGCAGCCGAGCAGAGCTTGTTAACTACAGACTTACATGGCTGACTGAGTCCTGCAGTGGAGGTTGTCAATGAGCCACCGTGACATTTGATATTGGTTTGAACGACACTGACGGTGGAAATGAGGCTTAGCTGTGAGCCATGATGGTTAATCTGGACAGCAAACTATAAATTAAACACAAATAGACTTGAGGGCACGGACAACGTTGAGTGTTTGCTGCAGTTTACAAACACCGGCAGTGTTTTCCTCGGCTTTCCGACTGGCAGCAAGCCACTTGTCCTCAAACATTTCCTAAAAGCAACATTCTCTACATCCGTTTGATCAGATACAGCTGTGGCATCCACAACAGTAAGTCTATCTACCGCATAGATAGAAACCATACAGCAAAGGAAGTACTGTATGACTACATGTACGTTTCCACAGACTTCCCAAAGGCTGCAACATCTGGGATCTTGTAGTTTTCACTTGACATTGATGTATTGTTCTTACAGATCCACAATGATATCAGCATAATCCTTAGCACTGGTTAAAAACATACTTGAAAGAGGTATTGTATGACTACATGTACATTTCTACAGACTTTCTACAGATGTCTTGCTCCATGCTCCTAATGAGTACATATTTCTTGAGATATATTACTGAGCTTCAAAGTCGCTCTTCGGGAAACCATTGGTTTGACATCAGAGAGGGTTTGTCCATCTATATATACAGTATATATACAACTTGCCTCAAAAAAAAGAGATCTCAAAGGACATACAATTTTTGGGGGTAAAAAATGGGTACAATGAATTTTTATTAAATCTAAGTATTAAATAAGAAACATGTGAACACTTACATCCTGTTTCCATTCCTGTTGATATTTTCAAAACTTCCTTTTTCCCAGACATTCTAAATTTCACTACTCTTTTCCAGTGTAGTGTGCCCACATTTTGCGAGCCAGTATGCTCCTAGATCTTGTTCTGTAAATTCATTGCTATTTGTCACTAATGTGGTTTTCAAAAATGATTCAACTTCACTCTTCATCAACCATCTGCTAACTTTGTTCCAGCAGCACCACCAACATCTAAACTCCATGTGGTCTAGTCCTTATCTTCATCTGGGACTCTGCTCTATGCTTTTAAAAAGCCCCTTTAATGAATCATTGCAGAGAAACTGAGATCACAGAACATAAAAGACCCCCAACATCCATCTGTGACTGAAGGCCTGCAAATTATCCACCATCTGATAACAGGAGAGCTCCAAAAAATCTAAAGTATATGTACAGTTTTCTTTTTTTGCACAGTAGTTGGGACCAAATATGAACAAACCAAAGGGAAACAGACTGAAAGCATCTTTTCATAGCATCAAAGAGGCCTGAGGACCCCAAACAAATCAGTGCGGTTGGGTCTCAAACTGAGAACCAAACAAACACTCCTCTTCAAGTTTGCGTCTAGTATCTAGTAGCTCTGCATCTGTTCATAGCTGTTGCATCATGTACAAGTCGTTACTGGAGGTCTGATGTCTGCTTTTGTACGGGAAGCTTGTACAAAAGCCGCCAGCTGCCTTTCAGGGAAAACATCTGGACCAAAAATCTCCAACTCGACTCCTTCATTTGCCTGAGAGAACAGGTTCAAAACCTTCACACAGATTTTATAGACTGCTTTTCTCCCTGCTGCATAGATACTTGTATTTAACATGCTCCTGTTTCTGCAATAAATCCTGTTCTTTATATCCAAATGATCTCTTCTTAGTGAACTGGTATCTGCAGTATCTTACAAAGTAATGCCAGGGTGGCTCCACCGGCTGAAGCTGAAGTTGGGTGATGCAATAGAAACAATACTTTACCACAGAATGACTCAAAGAAACAAAGACAGTTTTGGAGCGGCTTGTCAGAACCCAGATGTTAATTCAACAGAAATACAGCGGAATAAACTTAGGAGGGTAATTTGCACCAGACATGCTAAAAATAAGCTGAAGATTACTCCAATATTACAAGTTACTGTTACAAGAACTAAAGAAAGCAATGGTGTAGAGAAGGCAGAGGTGTATTGTTATTATTTTCAAAAAATGTCATTTTGATATGCAGAGATTAGTTTTTTGGGGTTGATTTGATTATATTTTGGCACAAACACAGACAACGACCGATGTACATATGTAAAGAAAACATTGATTCAAACTCTGCCCAGCTTGGTATGTTTTGGAGTACAGGTCAGAAATAAGCATCTAGTTCTTCATCTAAGTGACAAATTTGAAAAACACAATCTTATTTTAACTAATAATAACTCACAGATCACATGCACGCCCATAAATCCAACTGAGAATGTTTGTGATCCTCAATGACTTAAAAAATAACTAATTAGAGCCCGTAGTTAGCAAAAAATGAGTCTAATCAATTAAAAATTAACTGGAACTAAGAATTTGAGCTACATTGGCCAAACAAGAGGTAAACTTCTGTGTTGAATTCATTTTTTAACCCTGAAGTGCCAAAACATTCCTCAAATGCCCACTTAGACCTGTCTCCAAAAGTGAGTCAATCCTCATAGACCTTCATGTTAAAATGATCAACTTTACAGCAGAAATAAACATGTTTAAAGCCTGGTAAAATAATCACTGTTGGTCTCTATAGCTACTTTCTGCCTCCATGACAACTGCACAGTGGGTGAATTTTTGTATGACTAATCCATTCAAGTTATATTAAGGCTTAAAGTTAGCCATAATTAAGACTCAAATGTGAATCAATCTCCATAGACTACTATGTTAAAATGTCCAACTTTACAGCAGAAATAAACATGCTTACAACCACCAGTCTGAGTTTTTTGGGGTTAAAATTGAGAGCTTGACACAAACACGGAAAAAAACATCAATGTAAAGAAATGATTGGTTTGATTACGACTCTGCCTACCTTGATATGTTTTGGAGCACAGGTCTTGCACACCACCATGTAGCGTCCATTTGAACTTGGAAGGCGGCGTGGATCCCGAGGTGTTCAAAAACAATGACGGCGAAAAGTAGTTGTTGAGGTTGTCCAGCACCTGGCCACAGTTCCAGGTCCAGCGAACTCTGGGCGGCTCGCGGTCGCAGGTGTAGACGCCGAAAGGAGACCTGTCCCATCCGAAGGTGGAGTTTCCGGTGGGGATGCCCAGGCAGGTGGAGGAGCCCAGGTTAAAGAGGCGTCCTCGGGTCACCCACTTCCAGCGCTGGTTGGCTTCCTGGCAGGACGGCGACAGGACGAGGGAGTGGTCCCGCACCCCCAGGCAGCCGTCGGCGCCCTCCAGGAAGAACGCAAAGTCGTCCGACTCCAGCGGCGCTGTGCACATATAGAGGGGAAACAACAGAGGCGATCAATAACGCTGATGAAAACAGAATTTCATGTGAGCAGCTACAGAAGGGGTCACATCAATATCACCACTAATGGATGCACCGCTGGCTTAGTCTGAGCCGATGTCCCAGAGTAGGCCTCCACAGTCGTATTAATCCTCTAATAATCCTAAAATAAACCTGAAATCCTGCAGAAACTTTACACGGCGGAGCTCTCAAAGGGACGTAATTGCAGGAATGACAGGCAATAAACTGTGAAAAGTGGCTGCACATGTTTTTAATGACAGGTTTTAGGATCCCACCATCCCCCAGGTGTCAGGAATTTCCCACAGTTTAACCTGGAACTGCCTCTCACCTTGTTCGCTGCAGTTTGTGGCATCTAGACTTCAAGTATTTCAAGTGGACCATTCTCACAACTTAATCAAGCCCATAATTACAAGAAACATATAATTTAATGATTGACTTTTAGGTGGCAAACACTATTTTGATGTGCTGTGTTGACAAGATAATGTTGGTAATTGCATCAACTTAATATTGTAAGCAACCAAAACTCAAGTTTCAGTGTTAATTGATTTTCAAACGAACATCAACTTGATGTAACTTAACGGAATTGGCTTGATAACTCGATTTTTCCTTCATTTTTAATTTCCTCACCTATTAAGATAGTGACTTGTAGCCTGAACAAATACAATACAGAAGACTTTTCAAAGTTAGTATAATTTCTTTTACAATCAAATCCACTAAAGCAGTGAATTTGGGGACCTTTTCAATTAACTGAAATTGGACCTGTGCACAGAGTTAGTCATATTTATCATCATTTTTTGCTGTCATACCCTTCAGTTTAGCAAACAAGTGAATTAGAATTTTTTTTAAAATTCCATTTGGCTAATCTGCTCAGCTATAAGGACTTTTAACGTTGTTTTGTAAATTAAATTTGTGTTAGTTTTTGCCTTTAGCTCTTAAATATCGTGTTGAAAAACACAACTGCAGTTCAAATTTTGCAAACTTCATTATTAGTCGATTTACAAATTATATTGATTCCTTAAAAGCTGTTACATGAACAAAAGTTCATTTTTTAAATGTTTGTCAATCTTAAAACTTGGGTTCATATTCATAGTAATAAAGTACATGACACACAGAAAAAAATGTTTGAAATAATGTAAAGAAACTATAGTTTTTTATGAGTAATCCTCTTTAAGACTTGTGTTTATGCTACTAATCATTAAGCAGTTAAATATACTAAACTGACTGAAGAGGAAATGTTAATTGTTGGTTGAATATAATTTTAGTAGAAAATGAATCAAACTGTTCCAGTATTCATATTTTTTTTTTTTTGGTTGAGGCCAAATATGTGAATTTCTCTTGATTTTTACTGTGAGAACGTGGCTTCGAGTTATTTGTTTTCCTGCATATACAAAAATCTGTGCAATATCAATAATTTTAGAATATTCCTGTGTAATCTTGACATTTCCCACATTCAGTGCAAAATCAGAATTTCAACATATGTAAGAATCTTTCTACTGACATTCCTACATTTTTGCACATTCCCTCTTACTGTTGTAACAAAATTATTAAGAAAGACTTGTCTTATCTTATAAATACATAATTAGAAACAATAGGGTGACATTTGACTCCTGCAAGTTATGTGTTTGAAACAGGTCTGAATTAGATTTCTTTGGTGAAACTGTAATGGTCCTCAGGAATAAGAAGGGTAAATGTGTTCAGTCTATGTCTGTATTGACATTCCAAATTATTAGAATTCCCCTCATGTTCCCCACAGAACCTTACAGCACCCACAAATACATCTCCAATATCTAAAATAAAGATAATATGAACAAAAACATGAAGTTTACTGAAAAAAACTGTTTGATTTAACACATCCGGTGGGCTGCAGGCCAGCCTTGGTGACTGGGATGTCGGGAACACAACCCAACACCCCTTTTCTAAGAAAAAAGAAGTGTGGATTTCTTTCATTTCTGTTTTTCTTTTTCTTCTTCTTTCTCGAAGGATTTAGAGATCAGTAACCAAGAAACCTGGGTTATTAATGCACCAGTGAATGTGCGTGAAGGTGGGAGAAAGAAGACAAGTCAAGAGTGTAGGAGTGACTCTAAATTAAGACTATTTAAAAAAAAAAAAAAAAAGAAAAAGGATATATATATATATATATATATATATATATATATATATATCCTTTTTCTTTTTTTTAAATAGTCTTTATATATATATTTTTATATATATATATATATATATATATATATATATATATATATATATATATATATATATACATATATATATATACATATATATATATGGCCAAAATAAACAGAGAGAAAGTGAGACCCTCAGCATTCCTCCTTGGCAGGCTGCTGTGAGCGGCCAGGAAGTAGGTAGTTGGGAAGGATCAGTGGGCATCCGCTTGAAAAACACGACTTTCATTTCCTACCTACCAGCTACGACACTTCAAGCCTCCTGCTCTGCTTTTTTATCCACACGGAGACAATGGAGTCTCATCAAGAGCTCCATAAAAGCCTCTTTAATCTGGAGACACGCCCCTCATCTCGCACTCTGTGGTCGGGTTTCTCAGAAGCTGCAGTTCAGTGTGAAGCAAGCAGAGTCGGAGCTCAGCGAGAGGGTAATCAGATATAATCATCCACCCTGGTGCTCCATCGCCAGCAACACCCAGATGATAGGGCTGTTCACTGCCAGGTCATTGTTTCAATCATGACAGCTTCAAATTAAAACGAGCATGTTGACCAAAAAAAGACACAAGAACCTTTAAATCTCATCAGTGTTTGGATGTTTTCTGCATCTAAACATCGGTCCGGCTGGCAAAAAGCTGCTTCTGCGGCAAGACTGTCTTTCCATGTGACTGTTGTTCTAGTGACTCCTATTAATGCAACATAATCCAGAGCTGGATGAAGTATAAAATATGCAAGCAGAGACCTGTTTCTGTGGAAAATCATTGGATCTGCTGGATCCATCGAATGTTAAAAGACAAAAAGACTTGAGTCAGATCAAGGCTTTCCCAGGGTTTCTTCACCTGCAAGCGGTTACTAAGAACCAAGCTGAACAAATTATCTGTTAATCTCCTGGTTAGTCATGTTAGTTTGGAGAACAGTGGAAATTTCCATCTCAGTCTCATAAAGCTTAAGTTGACCCATTTTACCAGCCCAACAAGCTGAAACCAGTACACTTTTTCCATGTTCGGAAACAACAGATACAACATTTAGAAAGCACTTTCATTCATCATATATCATTATTCTCATTATTAATGAATGAAAAGAAGAAGAAAATATAAAAAGTAGCTGCTGCTGTTTTCAGCACCACAGAGAGTTAGGTTTGCTCTTCTGTTTTGTTTTACGGCGGTTGGCATCAAGACTTCGGGAAAGTTTCAGGTATTGATCCAGCAGGCTTCAATGTGACGGGAAAAAATAGCACAAATGCTGGTATCTTTAAGTAACTTAGGCATTGATGAATCACCCGCCTGCATGAATCGTAAATCAATAATTGCCGTATTTCAAGCATGATCCCTGATGATAAAGATCCAAAAAAAAATTTCTTCTTCTGGTATATCTACAGACATTAATCTATAAATATAACCTCCCCAACACCTTTTGCACTCATGCAGCTCCAAATCATCACACTTCCACCTCCGTGCTTCGCTATCAGGACTATGCATTCACTGTGGGAGTCCTGGTCAGGTTCACATCAAACATGCTGGACTCCACCTGAGCAGAACAAATGTATCTACATCTGGCCAAAGAACGTTCTTTAGAAGAGTTTTATCTTGCAGTTTTGCGCCAAACAGCAAGCAATGTTTATTTCTTTGATGCTGTTCATAGAAGCTGATGTTATGAAGTGCCATCCTGGCTGAACTTTTACAGAAACTCTGATTTCCACTGATATCCCCTGTGCCAAGTATGAAGTAGCTGCCTTCTGTTTTTCACAGCAAGATTGTGAAAGTAGTTCACTGTCTGTGGAGTCATTTGACAACCGCTGCAGCCCTGATTAGTGCTACTATGGTTCCTTCTGTACCTCCTGATTACTGCTTTGACTATGTGTCAATTGATTTTTAGTTGATCTTCCTGTATCCTTTGCATCTTTGTGAAGTCTCACAATCAGATTTTTAAACTCTTTTGATAATTCCTTTCCTTGTCAAGCCATGATGCTGACATTCAAGTTCAAAACTGAGAAAGTTCAGCTGATTTTATAACCATGTTCAAGGAGTTAAGCTGATTGGAACTATTCATTTTCATTTCAATTATCACAGGTTTTCTAACTTGTGTGTCAGTGATCCCATGTGTGTTTACTTTGTTGCGTTTAGTTTCTACTTTGGGGCCTTAGAAATAATGAAATTACGGAAAGGTGGCACAACTTGGACAGGAGTGTAATCCTTTTTGTTGTAAACTGTAAGAGGAGCCATGTTTTACCATTTAAGACAGACTACTAAACAGTCACTTCTGTGTTACATCCAGTGAAACTTAACTGATTCTTTCAGCTCCTATAACACCTTCTATTATCGACTTCTCTTAGTTCTATGCTGTAATTCATCTCTGCAGTCTTAACTTACAATTTATTTACACTCCACTATAAGGACACTTGAATAGTTTAAGCCACACAATGCTGATTTGTTAACAAGGCCAGCCATAATTGCTAATATATCACTCTGATGCTATTTTGTCATTTCCACAATAGGACTCTAAGTCATTTTTTTAAATAAAAATAGATCAGCTTCAAAGGTGCCTGTGGGAAGATTTTCACACCAGAACCGTCCCAGGAAGAATCAGCGTTACACTGCGTTGAATGCACTCCAGTGTGTGACTCTAAGCTTGGCATTAATGCGGTGACAATATGGGATGTTGCTGGCAAAAAGCTTTTGAACTGCTAGACAACCTGAAGCTGAAGTTCCAGACAGCAAGGAGTAAATTCAAATAGAAGTTTTAATTCCAGTCTGGAGGGGACGCGACTGGATGTTTGATGTGAGAAAACTCCCGGGCAATCAGAGAGAGTGCAGAATTCCAGATTAACTTTAAGCCATTGAGCCCTGTGAAAGCTAAGCCACAACAGCTCTCCTGCTGTGATCTCATCCTCTTCTTTGCCCTGTCGCCCCCTTTTTCAGCGCCGAAGACAGTTTCCTACTAAACAGGGAGGCTGAAACTGTCGGCCAAGAACAGCCGGCGAGGCTCGCCAAGAGAGGCCGACATTCCCAGAACCTCCACCTCCTCGGCTCGGTCATCTGTTGGTCCAAAGCCTGGAGATGTGGCAGCAGGTCTCGGGCCTGAAAACTTCGACACTGTTTGCATGAATTGTGACTCACTTCTGCTGCTCCTGTCATTTGTTTTTACCCAAAGATCTAAACTGATGAGCGGAGGATTTTTCCCACAATGTTATTTTGACAGATGTCTGGGATAAAAGCAACAAAACAGACCTTTAACTGGCCAGCGTGATAAAACAGTGACCAGCAAATAAGGCAGGAAATTCCAGGCTGTGTTTGTTTCGCTGCTGTTTTATGGTGGTCTGGCCTCTGAAGCAACCCAAACCGTGGATAGGTTTCACCTCAGCCGAGAGGCAGAAAAGAGCATATTTGCATTTTGCAGCCACACTCAGAAACACAGCCAGCTGGAACCTCTGGGAAAGTGTGCATCAAATTTAGAAACCAGAGTGAGAAATAAGTGCACACTGTTGAAACTTTCCATCCCTCCCACACTTTCTGCACAGCACAATGGGGATAACAGTTCGCTGCGGTGTAGATTTAACTAAGTCACAAGGAGAGCGATACGAGGTTTGTCTATTTCTGTTGTTAAAGGAGAACTTTGCATTGTTAGAATTGTTTTTCATTGAATCTGTAGCTCCAGAAAGTTCACGGCACTGACGATGAATGGAAACTTATCTGGAAAACCACAGCCTGAACTTTCATGCTCGAATAAACTGTTGTGTTGCAGCTTCGCCGCTTATAAACAAGAAAAGCTAAATCACTGCAGAAATCATTTATGTCACAGCTAATCTTTCCTCCTTTGCTAACAGCAAATATTTAAGGGACGAAACAAACCCAGATTTCATGGAAGCTTGTGGCGACATGTTGATCAGATCAAAGATATCTTCAGTGGCTGCGAGTTGCACAACAAATTCACAGAACAAATCCGAAGCATTTCATAAAACAAAACCAACCAACCAACTCTTTATATCTTCCTGCATCTCATGCGTTTTGGTCGAAAAGTGATTGACAAGGGATTCTCAGCTTCTGAGACGGAGGAATCTGATGGCAGATGGATGCAAGTCATTTCAAAATTAAGAAACTAAGCCTCGCCAAAGAGAGCTCCAGATTATTTAGGATGTGTATCTAGCAGTACATTCTAAGGAAAGACAGAGTAAACAGAGACTGTAGACTCACATAACGTCTATATTTTAGTCAAATTTATAAGGAAAATGATAAATTAATGTGTTAAATAGCAGTGTAGTAGCAGTAGAGGTACTATTAGCTTCGCATCTAGCAGTATATTGTAAAAATAAGAGTCCAAATGGAGAGTGCAGACTCATATAATGTCAGTGTTTGCATCATACTTTGCAAAAAATGCCCGTATATTAATGTATTTCATAGGTACATCTGTACTATAAGCCTCACCAAAAACAGCTCCAGATTATTTAGGATGTGTATCTAGCAGTATATTCTAGGGAAAGACTGAGTAAATAGAGACTGTAGATCCACATAATGTTTGGATTTTAGTCAAACTTATGAAGAAAATAATAAATTAATGAATGAAATAGCAGTATAGGTACTATTAGGATCACAAAAAAGAACTCCAGATTGTTTAGGATGTGTATCTAGCAGTATATTGTAAGAATAAGAGTGCAAATGAAGAGTGTAGACTCATATAATGTCAGCATTTTAATCAAAGTTTGAAAAAACAATGAGTTAATGCATTGCATCGGTATATCTGTACTATAAGCCTCAACAAATGGAGCTCCACATTAATTTGTATGTGCATCTAGCAGACTATTTCATGAAAAAAAAGTGGTTAAAAATGTCCCATTCATGTATTAAATAGCAGTACATACTAAACCTAACTTCACCAGAAAACAGCTCCAGATTGTTTAGGATGTGCATCTAAGAGGATATTCTTAAGAAGGAGTTTGTAGACCCATATAATGTCAGTATTTAAATCAAACTGGGATCAAACTTAATCACAATGTATATTTTTCTTTGTGGAAACTGCTTCATTTTCATCCTCAGACATGATAACCCAGATTTTGTTTTTAGTGTTAACAGTAGAAAAGTCACTGACAGGACAGAATATTGAAGCTGGAAACTGTCAGTTTACAAGAAAAAATCCTGGAAAAACTGAATAATGTGATCATAAAGCCAAAAAACGATGTCATACTTTGATTATCCTGTGTAATTTTTTTTGTGTAAATCGGTGTTTGGATGGATTTCTGGGCAGCCTGGTGGTGCAGAAGCTGCTCTGACCGGACTGAATGTGTTAATTGCAGCCTGTAACAGGATGCAAAGGTCACATCTGCCCGCAGGGTGCCAAACCAGCCGTTTTTACAATAGCAGCCTGAAAAAGACCCATCCGGCGCAAAAAAAAAAAACCAACACAACGAAACCGTTAAAAAGTGCATTTCTGTGCGCATTTGGATCAACTTTACGCATGAATAGAAGTGGAGATCCAGAACCAGAGCCTGTTTACTCCCCCCTCCTCCCCCCTGTTCTCTCCACATCTGGTTCCACTCAGTGCTGGACCTTTGGTTCGTGGCATACCGGAGCACCAAATCCACAACACGCAGCGTTTTTACGCATTTTCTGCGCTTCAAAGTTCTCACCGAAGACACCAAAAAACCCAAAGCGTGCACAAAAGCTTCACTGTCTGGCTGCTTTTTCTTTCCCCTCCCCAAGACTTGAATGAAATCAAGCGAGAGTGGAATTTTTTTTTGTGCTCACCCGTAACGCTCCTCTTCAGTTCCAGACTAAAGATGAATAAATATAAAGTGCATTTGTAAAGTGTGAGTTGCCGGTTTGTCCATGTCGCCGCGGATTCCTTGTTTCGCTTATGCTCGTTGCTTTGCATGCTCGCAGCCACAACACAAGCGAACACACGCTGCAACAGCAGGACCCAAAAAAAAAAAAAAAAAAAAAAACTCCAACCGAGAAAAAAAAGTGGAGCCGGAGCAGCAAAACGCCGAGTTGTGCTGCTGAGAGGACGGAGGATGCAGAGTTAGTCTGACCGCTAGAGCTCCGTCTGCCTCCCAGTCAGAGGAGACTCCGATGAATGGAGCCGCGTCGACAGCGTGTTTGTATGGTGCCCAAAATAAGGTCCGGGGACCTGCAGGGGTCTGTTGGAGGACTGACAGTGGGAGAACTCATATTAATCATAAATATGAGAGTAAAATGTTTCATTGTGATCCGAGCAATTTTACAAATCCTCACCTTCCTAAAACAATGGCCAAAATCTTTTTCTTTTTTTTTTTCTCTGAAGTTATTGTTTTGCCTAAATCATCTCCTCCTTGATGCTGGCCACCTCTGGTAAAATCGCCTACATCCTCAGATGAACAGATGGGTCAATATATAACCG
The DNA here is from genome assembly GCF_022539595.1 of Amphiprion ocellaris. Classification (NCBI taxonomy): domain Eukaryota; kingdom Metazoa; phylum Chordata; class Actinopteri; family Pomacentridae; genus Amphiprion; species Amphiprion ocellaris. Next base: position 12,309,882 of record NC_072784.1, on the reverse strand, counting down.
AGGGACTTTTGAAGTCCATGGGATATAACTTGCATACATTAAAGTTAAAAAAATAAAAAACTAATGTTATTTACGTTATGCAGCATGTGTCGTGGTAGTGCTAGAAAATCCAATGTGGCACTTTGAGCACTTTTTAATAATATCAATATCTGATCAAACTAAATCAGAATGTATGATTTGCTTTGTAGTAGTTGCTTGATTTTCATGTAACCACACTTCATTTCATTTTTTTAAAAGTAAAGTCACTGACATGACTGAATACTGAAGCTTGGAAACTTTCAGTTTACAAGCAATGCAAACACAACTGGACACACTTGTGATCGCTGAAATTAGACCATGTCCACCTGTGGTTTCCAAACAGTCCAACTGCATCAACATGGTTATAAAATGAACTGTGACAAGCAGAACTTTTTTGGACCAATGAGCTGCATCTCTCTGCATGTCTTCATCATGGCTCCATGTGTAAAAGAATTGCCAGAAGAGTTTAAAAATCTTACCGTCAGACTTCAGAAAGATGAAAAAGGATACAGGACGGTGACCAATCAGATAAAAATCAATGAAAAATAGTTGCAACAATAATCAGAAGGTATATATAGAGCTATATAAAATTAGCTATGAGCAGCAGAACTTTCTCAGTTTTGGTCTTATTAGCTGAATCTAATGGCACGTCTGCATCATGGCTCCATGTGTAAAAGAACTGCCAGAAGAGTTTAAAATATCTGGTTGTGATACTTGACAAAGATGGAAAATGATACTGGAAAATCAACCGAAAATCAGAAGAAACACAGTTGCAGCAGTAATCACAAAGATTAGAAGAAGATGTAATACCACTAGTCATGGTAGCAGTTACCCTCCTGTAATGACTCCACAGACACTGAACTACTTTCACAATAAAGCTCAGACTTGGCACATGGATTATTAATAGAAATCAGAATACTGTGACAGCTCAAAGTGTGTAGGTGTAGGAGGAGTCATTGTACCACCAATCATGGCTGCAGGGGTTGTCCTCCTACACTAATGCCACAGGCAGGGTGCTACTCACATAATCTCGCTCTGAAAAACAAACAGGTGAGTGCTTTAGACTGGCCTCAGGTGGAGTCCTGCATGTTTGGTGTGAACCTGACCAGAAAGATCACAGCGAATGCATAGTCCTGACAGTGAAGAACGGAGGTGGGAGAGTGATGATATGGGGCTGCATGAGTGGAAAAGGTGATGAATGTCTGTGGATAAACCAATTCCAACATGATAACCATTCAAAGAACACTGACAAACTCAGATAAGAGTTTCTCCAGAAGAAAAACGCTTATCACAGTAGAGTTTCCAAAGAAGAACAAAGTGAAAACAATGACCTGGTTGAGAGTGTTGACTGACCTCACTCCAGTAGAACTCCTTTGGGGTATTTTCAAGAAAAACACAACCCCTCCCGAAAAGAGGAGCTGAAATATGATGAAGAACGGCAGAACATCTGTGCAGAAAGTTGGTTTCCTCCATGCTGAAGAGGTCTGAGTCTGTCATCATAAATAAAGTTGGACATATTGAAGAAATAAGACAGTTTGGAATCACGTGATATTTAAGTAACATTGCACAAGAGTATACTTACTTTTTTGCACATGAGCTGCATCTATTGTCTTTAGCACTGCTCTGCTTGAGTGCAGAAAAGTTCCAAGACATTCTCCAGTGTCTCTGTTACTCAACCTGCATTAATAATTCATCAGTTTCGGCAGTTCTGATAGAAAAATCAATGTTTTGCTTGTTGTGTTTTATAAATGGACACCTCCATAACTGCTCTGTTTGTCATATTCAGAAAAGTCGATATGGCTGAACCATAACAGCTCTGACATCAAAGAGCAATAATTTAACTTTAAATAAATTACATAAGATAGCTGTAATATATCAGCAAAGACGTGCAAAGCTGAATTCCTTTACAGTAACCTGAATGTAGGCACGTAACATTGCTGACAAGTTACCCAGTGACACATTACAAGATCTATTTGTCTAACTTCCCACAAACCTTAATATTTAATAGTTAATATGCTTTGGAAATTTGGCAGAGATGTGATTTATCACTTGGAATGACCCATTTCGGCAGCTTTTGTGCATTTAACTGATTTTGTTCAACATTTTAAGTGCAGACCAGTGACAAAGAAAAAAAACATGCACCACCAGAATAACTCAAGACTTCAGAGAAAAGTGGCTTTTAAAATGAAGTTTGGATTATTTTTCCTTTACCTGATGAAAAGCAGAAGTGTGGTAATTCAGAGACCAATCTGACTGCTGCACTGCATTAATGTTTTACTCATTTGTAAAGTCACATCTCTATAGACTGTAATAGCCAAATTTACAATAATATTAGGTTTACAGTGAGGCAGTTTTCTGGCTATACACAAGCTGTTTGTTTGCCAAAATTCTGAATGCATGTCCTCTGCTGAGTATAAATTTGATTAATAGTCTGTAAAATCAATCTTAACCTGAGAAATGATAAACATTAAGTACATAATGAGTCCATTTTTAGCTACACTGTAAATTGAATAAACTCCGTGAAATAAAGCCGTAATGTGAGACCCAGTCAGACAGAAGCCCACAACAACAAACACATTTTAACCAATAGTATTTAATGGTTTATGCAACTTTCTGCTAAGGCCCAATCTCCCCCAACAGTACTATTAGGTAAACCAGTCCCTTGCATTTTATTGGCCAAAAATAAATTCAAACATACCTAAATAAATATGTGTGTTTATGGTGAGGGGCTCAATCAAAACAAGAACAGTTCTAATTAAAGGCAACTTGAAAACACAACAGTTTTTCTCCATAAAACTGGTTAAATTGAAAAGTTTTTTTCTTAAAAAAATGTAAAAGGGGTCGTTCCTCGACAGCTTCCACTTCATGTCAAGTAGCACAACTCTAAAACCATTCATTATAAAAATGGAGGCGGAACACTGCCACCAGCTGGAAGTCCTAAGCTTTGGTCACAGGAGTTTGACAAGGATCTGGGAGGAAGGGAGGGAAGGAAGGGAAAAGAGACGAGACAGAAACTTCTGTCAATCCTTGTCACAAACTATCTGGGTCTGGAATTTAAGTGAGGCAAAGATTCCCAGAACAGCGGGTTGGATGACATAGTGCCGTAAGATATTTAGGGTTCAATACAACAACAGCCCAGACTGGTTGTCTCGGTTAGCTTCAGGGAGATGAGAACAAACAAAACGTTTGAGCTTTGGGGGTTTCAGACTACCTCGGACCAGACTGGCTCATGCATGGTGTATGTGTGTGAGTGCATATGAGGCCTCGCAGTCCTTTTCCCTCCGGCCAAGCTGAAGCAGTTCTATACTTCATTTTATTTTCTCTTTTTTTTTTTTTAAGCAGAAAAAAAAAAAGAAAAACCCCAAGCACTGCACCCCGCTTTCCACCAACACAGTGCCGAAACTCGCCCCTTGCTGCGTGAGTCATCTGGGGCTTTGACCCCCAGAACAATGCCGCCCCCTTCATGAGAAAGCAGGACAGGTGGGCCGGGGTGGATGGACATGACGGGGACGAAGGGCGACGCCGGCCTCCCTTCCTGACCCGTCCATGACTTCTCACCCACCCCTCGCCGCCATCTGACCAGTTCCCCCCCGGTGGGCTCTTCATGGCGAAGGTGGGATGCTCGTCAGGTGGGGGGACACTGGTGTGGTGTCGCCCCCGCCTCACCCCACTCGTTCAAAATGATCCAGCCAGTTAGTTTAAGGGGCGTGGGCTCAGTTTGAGGCGCTGCTGTTGGAGGAGCTGGATGTGGAAGCCACGGCCATGCCCGACGAGCCCGAGGACGCCACCGACTTGCGGATGTGAGGCATGAGGAAGGGGTCACTGGCCAGCTGGTGCACATCGATGCGGTCCTCCTTACGGTAGACTAGACAGCGCCTTATAAAGGCCTGCAAGGAGAGAGGATGAGAGAGTGGAACGATTGAGAAATTACAATCTCAATCAGCTTTTGCAATGTTTTGGTAAAACTAAGAATTTCCGAAACACGAGGGGAGATCAAAAAGTTCAGAGGCCGTCACTCACGTGCAACATGTGCAAGTTAGCATTTAGTGTGACATTGTGCTGTCAGCATCCAGACACTCCTTTGCGAACATTTTTTTGACTTTGAATGCAGACTACAAACATCATGTTAGTCAGCAGCTGAGATGATCCAAATGTTATATGGAGGATCATCGCCAAGTACAAATGCCTTTTTTTTCCTTTTTTTTTTTTTTTACAGTGCAAGAATCGCAGTTCCAGTGAGAAGCACCGGGAGGATGCTCAATGTTTCCTTCGACATTCACGTGGTTGTGCAGCGTGAATTCGTCCCCAACATTGGACTGTCGAGGCAACGTTCAACTACAACATCCAGAGCAAAACTCTAGCACATATGCAACAGCTATATGTTCTATCTGACTTGATGACGTCTTTTTTTTTTAAATGGGAGCTTCATTATTAAGAATACTTCTGACATCCGCACCAGTAGTCATGGCTGGCTGAGGTTGTTAAATAATGGTTTTCTCAACCTGTCAACTGTTCATTAATTCACATATGCAACACCTCAGAGCGTGCAAGTTAAAATTTCATGTGGTTGCGTTTGTGTGAGTGCATGGCAATCATTAGGCTGATTTTGAGCCTCTCTGGTTGCCATGGCTAACTACTGCAGTATATTTTCTTCTTCACTGCTTCAGTCAATCTTTCCCTGTTCAATGTGTCAAACAATCCACTTCACTTCACTGTTTTCCAATAACAAAATGATCTGTAGCTGATTATTAACCGTCGCGTTGTCCCGTGGGTCAAATTTAGTTTGAAAATGTGGAGAAAAAAAAATTAATTTCACAGTGAAGCTTCTGATAGAATTTTCTTAAAGAAAATATTAGAAGTTTTACTGATATATATGTCATCAATTAGATATTTTAGGATTTTTTGGAAGATTTTTACTTGTTTTTTGAAAATACAAGAATTTTCTTACCAAATTCGGGGGATTTTTTTTCTATAAAACTTTTAAGGAAACTTTTAAAGAATTCTTAGAATTTTCTTCCTGAAGGTTTTGCAAATTTAAAGTTTGAAAATGTGGGGAAAAATTATCACTTTAGATATTTTTAGGATTTTTTTGGGAAGAATTTTACTCATTTTTTGAAAATATTTACAAGGATTTTCTTGCCAAATTTGGGGGAGCTTTTAAGGGAAACTTTTAAGGAATGATTGGAATTTTCTTCCTGAAAGTTTTGCTTTTTGGAGAATTTTTGCTGAATTTTTAGATTTTTTTCAGACAAGGAAACAATATTTTTTGGTGCTTGTAAATGAAGATAACAGGAGGGTTAAAAAAAAAGAAAACTAAATGAGGAGAGAGAGTGGGGGAGGTTGGTGGAGAGGGAGAAGTCCGACACGCCAAATGATAAGAGTGCATGTGCAGACAGGGAGGTTTAAACAAATACTATCAACGATCACAGTTTTGGCTCCCAACAATTAAATAAACATGAATGACTGCAGTATTGACATGTAAAATTATATCCACTCATGGAAAACGGCATTTTTGTCAACAACTTGCACTGATAAAAGCTGTACAATCTGACATTCTGACACATCATTAGAGTATTTTCATTTTTGAGTCTGAGTTTACTGCAGCTGCCTAGATAGTGTCTACAGTCCACAAGTGAGGAGTTTAGCAAGTGCCCAGTTTCAATCAAATCATGTGTACCAGTGGAAGAGTTAGTCTGGAGCCCTGCTGAAATGTGTGAAGGAGAACATTCAGCACGAAAGACATCAACTGTGGCATGTGTTGTGCATTCGGTCACTGTGGCGATCAGGCACAAGCCTTTCTGGCCACAACAACACAATCGTCGCTTTCCAACCATCCTAATCATCAGATTTGTCTCCCTCTAACTTGTTCGTCCTCCCCAAAATGAGATTCAAGTTGGAGTGCCACCATTTTGACACAGATGGCGTTGACATATTTACATTTACATAATCCTTTTTTTTCCACTGCAAGGCAATTTAACATGATGGCTTTTGCCTTAAATGTGCTGTACATAAAATGTTGACTATTTTATCTTTGTTTTTATTGCAGTTTGGAATCTTTGTCGCTCAAATTTGTTGTCTTTATTTGTCTTATTTGACATTTGCTTTATTGTAGAGCATATTGTCACTTTGTCTTCTTTGTTTTAATAATATAACGGGATCTCCAGGAAGCAATATGAGTGTTGCAGAAGTGCTATTTTTCCCCATGAGGAGACGGGGAAAGCAGCCTAATTTAACGGAGCTACAGTTCTTGATATTTATAGGCATAGGTAATGAACTTGTTGATCACCTCTCATATGTACATGCAGATAATACCCTAGAAAAACTGTGTGTACTAAGTGTATAAAGAGAAGAACTCCAGTAGCAGTGAAACAGTTGGACAGTCCCGTACCTTAGCTTCAGGTGTGACTACAGGTTTGGGGGGAAACTGAACATCTGTTGCCTTCAGGATGGTGTTCTCCTGCAGGATGTCCTGCTGGGACTGGTTGTGGCCAAAGGGCTGCAGGACAAAGAGAAGCTCAGATATAACTCCCTAAAATGTGGCAGGGACATCTAGTATTAAATAAAGCAAATATTAAGTGTAGGTATCCAGTATGTCATCAAACCTCGTTACGATCTGATCCTTATTTGTTAAATACCATTAAATATCTGATTATCTGACATTATCCCAATCTCATGTTCGACTTCTCTGCAGCAAAGACATATTTGAACTTAACAATAGCTCAAATGTCTGTTTTAATTTCTATCCCGTGTGTGAGCCTCCTACCTTGCGGCCGTACAAACACTGGTAGAAAATGACTCCCACAGACCAGACGTCAACCTTGTTGGAGATTTTGGGCGGCTCCTTCCCGACCACGAAGCATTCAGGTGGCAGGTACCTAAAGGGGGAGAACCGAAGACATTTTAATATGCATGAATTTCAACAAACCCAATTATACTGTCTGGAATTTCAAGGTGCATTCTGAATTAATGATGGGAAGATTTGTGTAGGAAGATTTTTTCCCCCAGCACTGTCCAGCAGTAAGTAGGAACTCTATGAACCCCACAAACCCGCCACAGGTTTGAAAGGCATGTTATTTAAAAAAAAAAGAAGGAAAAAAACAACAACAATAACATAACAACATAATTTTTCAGAGTAACAAACTGTAAAAAACATCAACATTCATTGGATTTCTGAGAGTTATTGACCTTAAAATGTGTGATTTTTGACTTTGTTGGGAAAATGCACCAAATCTAAGCTCAACACAGAAGAGCCAGTTCCTCAGGACAGGATTCGGCGGTCTTCCTTCACTTCAAGGAAGAGGGACACTCATTTCAGGACACCAATGTTCATATTTTGGACAGGGAGGACAGATGGTTTGAGAGAGGTGTGAAAGAAGCCATTCATGTCAAAGTGGAGAAGCCATCTCTGAACGGGGGGTGGTCTGCAACATCATCTTTCGCCGATTTACAATCAGGTCCTTTCAAAACTCCCCAAAAGAACTACTCAGCAGAATGACTCAGGTGAAGTGGCTCATGCTAACGACCACCATTAGCATACGAGGGCTCGGTGAAACTCGCATTCCAACGACCCCCTTTGTCACTCCCTGGCTCCTAACGACCATCGTTGAGGAGCCAGACGGGCCTTGGCAATGGTCGTCAGAATGTGAATAACACTGACCACACCTCACAGAGGTTATAAGCTGAGGCAACATCAACCACCACCAGAACTGAAGAAGCCTCTTGGATGAGAGGTGAAACGTCTTCAAGGAACCTTCTGAAAGTCCAGTTGGATTGATTTAAACAACTTTGGATAACCATGACCTGGATGAATGAGAAACTACACAGACATCTAAGCCTAAAATCATGATATGAGATCAAAATATTAAAATCTGTATGTTTCGTTCTGAAAATTTGTTTGCATCAAAATTCTGCAAAAAACATAAAAAAATATCTGCTGCTCGGCACAACTGAGAATCCAGGTTGTACTCAGCTGTGACCAACATTCATGCGACAAAAATTCACGGACTATTGGGCTGAATTTGCATGAACTGCAGGCTGTGTTTACACAAAGCAGATAGAGTGACTGTAGAGACAAGTATGGGGAAAAAAATTCAAATTACAACTACAAAGATATCTACAGCAGTAGTGCCACCATTTTTTCCAGTGTTTTCCATCTGATCTGGACACCTGGAAAATGTTGCGCATATTTTTTTCAGTTTGTTCAGAAAATAATCAAAAAACTCAAATTTATTTTATTCTGTCTTTTACAATTTATGACATAACTGTCATACTGCACAAGACATTTCTGAGTTCTCTCAACTTCTAGCCAATGTTGTGCTATTTTCATAGAGGTGCAGGACTTTATATTGCAATAAAAAATGAGCCAATAGTGAGTAAAAACTGAGACAGGAGCAAAAAACGTCCAGAAATTGTTGCTCAGACAGGTAGGAAATGCAGTTTGGTGGTAATAAGTTGAGTTTTTACAGTTTGTGTCATTGAACTCCTGCATAATCCTGTAAAAGTTCAGTCTCTCTCCTTCTCCATCTTTACAGTATTATGGTTCCATGGTACATTATTGATCACACTGATTTCATCTTCCCCCGATAATATTAAGAACAACTGCTGCTTATCAGCTTGTGTGCAATCATTTTTTGGTCTGATAATCCAGATAAGTGTCAAATACAATCTGGCAAAATAATATATCTGTATTCTCTATATGCCTGCTCAGCTTTAAGCATGCTGCAGTGTTATATTTCTTACTCTGCTATTTTCCCAGAGTGGCTCACTTCTCTGAAATCTGTCATGTTTATAAACGCTGCAATTACCGACATTTAGCTTACAATTACGTTTCCAATTACTAACTTAGCTTTAACACATGTAGGGTTTCATCCTCCAGTACAAATCTTACCAGTATGTCCCAGCTCCCTGTGAAGTCAGCTCCATGCCGTCCACTGAGTTGTAGCTGTCATCATCCATGATCTTGGACAGGCCGAAGTCTGTGATCTTGATCTCCCCGCAGGCAGTGCCGTTCACCAGGAGGATGTTACCTGAGCAGGAAAGGAGTTTAAATTCATATTCACGTTTTATCTCATCAAAAATACGAACAAAGTTTGGATTATTCAGTCCCGCTACATGTGCTAGGTGCCGTTATGCAGCACAAAACAAACATGTTCATATTAATTGTAATGGAATATTGAGCAAAGACAATATTAAGCTTAATAGACTCGATCCAATCTTACTGTGTTCTCCCCTTTATCTCCTCGTTAGTAACAAGTGCTGTGTAGCCCGTCAGTGAGATTTAAAAACTCTATCAACGCTGAAGTAGCTGCAGCAGCAGCGAGGCAAGTGGTTCATTTAACTGGCAATGTTATTATGTGAAGCTGAGCAGTGCCAAGGAAGTTGAAACCAGATCCTGCCAGCTCTTACAATGCAGGATCTGTAGTGATGTGGAGACTCACCGGGCTTAAGGTCGTAGTGGATAATGGGCGGTCTGATCTCGTTGAGGTACTTGAGGGCGTTGACGATCTGCATGATGATGGAGCGACCCTCTTTCTCTGACATGAGCTTGTGCTGCTTCAGGTAGAAGTCCAAGTCGTTGCCCTCACAGTACTCCAGGACTGTGCAGAACCTGCAGAAAACCAGAACAAGAATAAAAGTATCAGTGCCACCGCCCAGATTAATGCTATAAATGTTAGACTATATATGTTATATGTTGTTTCCAAAGGAATAACTTACGAGTCAGTGTCAAGTGAAAAGTAGTCGTAGAGTTTAACTATTCGTGGGTGGTCCAGCTCTTTATGGATTCTATATTCTCTGCACGCATGTCTAGAAAACAAAGCATTTACATGATTAACTTTAAACTAGAAAATAACAGTAAAGAAGTAAATATCCTGCACTGTAGTAAACACTCACTTGTGATAATTTTCCTTCTTCTCGTCCCTCCAGTTCTTGTTTAACTGGTGGATTTTGACTGCAACATACCTTTGCTCGGTCAAGTCAAAGGCCTGGAAAATAAATGCCTCCCATTAGTGAGAGACTTCATTCGGCATTGCATTCTTAAGCTTCATGAGATTCTTGCTTCACCCTAAATGGCTGCTTTCATTAATTATTTTTACTGTGATGACAGCAGCGGCCTCTCGGAAAGACATCCTGGCATAATCGTTCACGTCAAAATGTTCTTGTCAACTTAGTGTAATATAAGCAAAGTACAAGCAGCACAGATACTTTCAGAATTAAATAAGCTGGTTTTCAGCAGTGTTACGCCACAAACTCTGGCCTCACTTTACCACAGATCCCTGACGCTTTAAAACAGCAGAAAAACGGCATTAGTTGGACACAGACTTGAGACTGTGTGTCATTTTTTGTGTTTTGGCCAAAGTCTACATTCATTCCAAAATAAGAAACAATGTCTTTACAGTGTATAAACTCTTTGAAAAAGCAGGAGGAAACCAAGGTCAAACGCAGACTGATGAAAGTCTTTCGTTCGTTGAGCATTTTTCTGATTAATTAATGAAATGTTTGGTCTATAAAGCGTCATAAAACTGTGGAAAAACTGTTGGTCTGTGTTACTCAAAGCCCAAGATGACATCCTAAAATGTCTTGTTTCGTCCATAACCCAAATATATTTAGCTTATTGTCACAGAGGATGAAAAGAAACCAGAGGAAGAATCTGAGAATTTACTCCTTTGTTCTTAAGAACTTGCTTTAACCAATTACTGAAATAGCTGGGGGTGAATTTAATACTCGACAACTAACCAAATAATTATTGTAGCCCTACTGGCAAGCAAGTGTTTTAGCTGCTCTCACCTTGTAAACTTCACTGAAACCTCCTCGTCCAAGTAAATGGAGTAGCAGGTATCGATCATTTAGCGTAGGGTGATCTTTGAATCTGGACAGAATGGAAAAATAACACAAGTTTAATCATTAGAACACATAAAGCCACTCTCACACACCTTTCTGTTAATCTAACAGCAACTATATGTGTTAGTTTAATGCCCAAATAAGCACTTTGGTCACAATATCAACCTTACAAGTAACATTTTCTTATCAGTTTCAACATGGAACAAGCCTGAATGAAGGCAGTCGCATTGAAAAAGCTCACACAAGATTATGGTGCACTAAAATAGGATGTTTTAGATGTTTTAATAGTGGCTACCAATCACCACAGTACAGGAGGTGACGTTTAAAAAGCTGCAACATAATCCCTTCATTTGAAACTGACTGCAAAGAGAAGCTGCTTTGGATTTTTGTATGACAACTTTAAATGTCAAGTCAGCCAATTTCACAGTCGAGCTGCTGTCACCGGCTTGACTTGTTTTACAATGTAGTAATCATAAAATAGTGTTTTTATGCAGCAACAGCTTGTTTCTCTTTCTCTCAGCCTCTGTGTGCATGTCTCTTATTACAGATACATATACTTGGATTCAGACAAAGTCAATTGTAAATACGACCATGAATTAACTGTATATACATCAGCTAAATGGATTTAGCCTGTCTGAATGGAGCCGTAAAGAACATTAAATCACTCATATCTGATTAGCACAAAGAAATCTGGTCAACATTCTGATAAAGCCAGCAATGATATGTATTTTTCCCACATCTGAAAGGAGCTTAAGAAGAAACCATACTGGGAATTGTCCTCGTTGTGGATCCTTTTCAGCTCGCGTATGTGGAGGTTCCTCACTCGCTCCAACCTCTCCAGTTCTGCCTGGATCTCAGCCTCCTCCTGCAAGACACAACAGGGTAGAGCAATTAACTAAAAAACCCGACAAAGCTAAGTTACAATTAACAAGGCAGAACCAAAAACCTGCCAACTGTTACCTTCTTAAGATGGCCTAGTCTTAGCTTAAAGATTTCCTCCTGCTCGTGATACTCCGCCTGCGATAACCTGAGGGAATACACAACAAAATTCAAATACATATGTAAGGGGGAAAACAGCCGACATAAAAGAGAACAATTGAACGCCTCGTACGCTTCGCTTTCTGTTCCGTTGGCCTTGCTCTTGCGTTTGTTTTGCTCCAGGCTTGGCGGCGGAGTCTGGGCCATGGAGGGCGGCTTGCGTTTGGCCAGCAGCTTCCTCTGTCGCTCAATGTCCTCTCGCTGGGAGTTGATCCTTTCTTGTTGTCTGGAGACAGATTAGTGAGAAATATATAGATGTAATTAATGTCTCTGTTTGTTTGAGTTTAATCTACTGTAAGCTCCCTGCGCTGAGGAACTGGCTTTACTTAATCTATAAGAATACACTTATGTAAGGATATTTATGTTGATAGAAGACAAAAACTGAATCATAAAGAGAATTATGTTGACTGTCTGGTCTGATTTTAACTATTGAACTTCCACAATTACTGTCAAAAAAGTATAACAAGGACAACCCTAGGAGCTCCAGTATAAAAGCAACTGAACTTCTCTTCTAGAGCCTCAATACAACGTTCTGTTGCTTTATAACTGAAGCTCCTTGGATTCAGTATAACCTGGATGACTGAGCATCTATACAGGCAACAAGGACAAAGTGTAAAAAATTAAAACATGAATATACGTACTTGATAAGGTTTTGAAAGGCGTATCCATCCGTCCACTGCTCGGTAAAAGATGCTCCATGTCTCACTGTAGTGAAGTGACCCAGCCGAAGCCTATCCTGCATGCTTTTATCCCGGCATGCCATCTTCTCCTGTTTGGACTAGAGTAAGAGCAGAAAAAGCTTAAACCACAGTTTTTTGTTTTTTTTTTAACACAAGCACATTTTTAAAAAAAAAACAGAAAATAAATCACAGCGTTGCTACATGAACGTACTTTTTCGATGAGCAGCTTCTTGGACATGGTCACACACTTATTTAGTCGCTCCTTGTATCGCTCCAGCATCCTCTGCTGTTCATCAATTTGCCTCCTCAGATCGCAGTTTGCCTGAAGCAGGACACAAAAAAATGCACAAGAAAAAGGTCAGGTGACGAGAATTAACTGAACTTTAAACTTGTTTATACATGTACAGAAGGAATGTGTCAACTACAACATGCACTGAGTGGAAAAAAAAAACATTTCTCCAAACCAGTGAAAATGCACAAGCAGAGCAGCAGGGATGAAATGTAATGAGATTAGTACCCGCAGCAAATCGTCTATTCGGCCCTCCTTCTTCTCCAGGTCGGAGTTCTTGTTGTTCTCCATTGCTGTTAGTTTCTCTATAGTAAGGTCAGACTAAAGGGTACAGTGAGCACAGAAAGGGTTTGTTAATGGTGGATCATTCTGCATCACCGACAAATGCAGTGCATCGAACATCATCTTGCACTTTCTGATGACTTCTGCAACTTATTGATTTAAACTATTTCACATGAATTGCAAATCAGAAAATCAGGCAGCAAAAGTTGTGGTGGCATCTGAAGTACCTGTGTGGCTTTGTGGAGCATGTGAAGAGCAGCAGGCTTCAGTGAACATGAGGAGTGCTCGGTGTTGGCCGAGCTGACGGAGGAAGGGCTTCCCTGCTGCACCTGGGAGGCAGAAACAGTCATCCATTAAAAATCTCAAGCACACTGAGGGTTTATTAATGCGGGAACTTCATCACATTAAAAGAATTTATCACAACCTGGAGCTGCCAGGCGTGATAAAACACGACACCGATCTGGCAAGAGGAAGCTTTCCTGAAAACCAGAAGCGTGCGAGTGTTGGGTTCTCAATGGAAAAAAAGCTCTTCAGGAACTCTTGCAGTGGTTTCAAGGCTTTTAAGCAATTCAGTTTACTTTCACAAAAGATGTGAGGGCTCTAGTATACAAAAGAATAGTCCAACACCAAAATGCACATGCAACAGGTTCATCTAAGCACTATGATAGTATCACTTGACTGCTGTGGTAACTGTGTATGTGCATCTGCGACATCGATACATTCCATTTCCACCATGGTTTCAGCTTTTAGAGGGGATTTATTACACAGAATTTGTTCAGCGTGTACAGACCACATCATCATTCTTCCCACTTGAAGACAAACGACTGGTGTTAACGAGCGTGGAAGAGAGAATGGCAAGAAAAAGTGTTAACAGATATAAAAAAAATTAAAAAGAAGCACAAGAGTGACCATAGAGCAGACATGCTCACCGTGACAGGGGGGTTGGACAGAGAATGTTGTGGGGAAGAGCGGACCACTGGTGGGATTCCCCTGGCAGGGCTGGTACCAGGACCGCTCCCTCCCGCAAACTGATAGACGCGAAAAAGAAAGAAGAAAGCGGTTTAATGGAAAGACGGCTGACAGAAGGGGTTAGGAAGTAAGTGTGAAATGCTATGCACCCAATAGGACAAGAGCACAAAGAAAAGAACAATTTTCTGCAACTCACCTCGAAATAATCACTAATTTTATGTCCCCTTGCTCCTGCTTTGCCTGGATGAAAGAGATGTAGAGTTCAGAGATGGGGAGATATTTGAGATACATGACGAAAAGGTGTTCACAGAGGCACAAACTTACCTTGGCTGCTGTCGAAATGATCTGCTTTGCGTTTTCTCGCTCGCTGGTCATTCGCCTTTTTCTCGGGAGTCTGTCAGGAAAGCGGCACGAATCAACAAAATGTATAATAAGGTAACAGGGAGAGATGGCTGGCATGAAAACATCCTGTTAATAAATGATGGAGACCAACCTCTAGCTCTTTGTCACTCAGCGAGCCCACACTGCATAAACTCTGATTGGATGACTCATTTTGATTCTGACCCGAGCCCTGTTAAAAAATGAAGGTAAAAATAAATCGCAGGGAGCAATTAAATACAAAGATACACGGGATATGTGCGCAGAAAACTGTAGCTTGAAAATGCATGCAGCACTTTGAAGGTACAATGCGAGAGTGACGGCAAAAAGAGTTGGAAAACAGCGTAAAACGGTCGAGAAAAATGAGGAAAGGAATGCAGAGGTTTGGCTAAATACCATCACCATTAACTTCCCACTGAATGTGGACCTGCATCAGTCCTAATGCTGGTTCCCTAGGTGATGCCTGTCAATCAAATGAATCACATCAGAATTCAGCAGACACTGTCCAATCAGGGAGGGATACTTAGTCATTCAGAGCACACTGGAGCTCTCTCACTGAACCCTCCTAAAATGGCTGAACATTAGGCATGCTGCTGGGGATGTATTCCTCCCTCTGTCTGTCACCTTTAGATAATGTCATCTATTTTCCTCCTGTTCACCGTGGTCTTTACCATTCTTTTCTTCTCCGGAGAAAGCCGGCAAAAAGATGCTTTGGTTGATCTAAGGATGACAGTTCCTTTTCAGCCCCCCTCCAGCACCACCACCACCAAAAAACACCTTCGTAGTTAGTTCAAAAGGAAAATGCACTTTGCAACAATTTCAGCCCCTCTCTGTTCCATTATCAAAAGGTGTTCTACCCCTTTGTCCTCAAAGAACAACAATTTTCCTTTCTTTTACACCAACTCAGCGATGACAGAGCGAGCAGCAGTTCCACGGGGCTGTCCAAGGTCAAGAAAAAAACTCCAAGCTGCTCCGTGACATTGAAGAGCTTTTAGACCACCAACCCATATTTCTTCGCAGCCATTTGTTGACACACTTCTCTCAATCACACACATTGCATCTCTTGTCATACACTGTGGTTGTGGCATGATGCCTTAGTGAGAGCCGCCATTTTCTCTGCGGCAGTAGCCATGCCATGCTCTGGGCTCAGCTCAGCCTATGGCTGGCACCGGGCCCACTCCTGGCGCTGACTCTGGCTCTCTAACTGTTCCAAGATCACCTTCCACAAAGACAGCTCCATCCATGTAGCGAGCAAAGGGGGGTGGAAGGCTAAATGCTGCCTCCACTTACACCTGGTCAAGAACCATTTCTGCATTCCTCTTCTGCCTTCACTCCTCCTCCTCACCACCACCCCTGTCCCGTCTGTGGCCTTTTTGGCAGGCATCTCTGCTTGCATATACAGCCACTACATCATGAGCCAGGGAGAGATGCCATATCACACCAGCCAAAAAACACAGACACAGCTCAACCTTCTCCAGAGACAGACAAAGACAAGGAGTGGGGGCCAAGCTTGTCCAGGCCAAACAGCAGAGTGATACTAAGGCAGAGTGAGACAAAGAAAGAAAAGACATTCACAAATATGTGTAATCGAGTAAATCTGCGGTGACGAGCACTTCGACAGGAAGGAGCTCCGGTGCTTCACCTTCGCGACACCTGCCGTAACACCAACCTTAGCCACGCCGACCCCTGTGAAGCGAGCCTCCAACAGCTCCTGCCGCCGGGGGTCCAGGCTGTGCAGTTCTTCCATCATGGCTGCAGAAGACAAGAGCACAGATTAAGGAAGGCGTTGTGGAGTCTGGAATATTCAAGTGGGAGTGAGGGATCACTGTTTCAAAAGGCATTGGGTGTGATGAGTCATGCCTGTTTTTAGCTATATGGATGTGGAAAATTCCTGTTCTGAGTCATCAATAAGCTTGACAATAATGTTGAACACCATCATGTGTGTTCAACAAGCACCGGCCTGGCAGCAACTTGGTTCCTCAGCGATAAAGCCACAACACAGCCAATAAAGGACACTGAATATGCATCAAAGACACAGGCCAGATGTGTAGAGTCACTGCCTGGAAAATTATAGCATCATGTGATAACGCCCTGGCATTATAGGCCCAACTTACATGGCGCTGGAGTTATGAAAGGTCACTAATGGAGGCACTGCCAAGTACACTCTCAGCTATGGAAAAGGGCACAATAGACAATAAGTGTCCAGCTTGCTAGCTTCTGCAAAGGTTAAGTCACACGCCCAACATTAACTGCTGATGTTACCTATGGCGTGCATACGTGAAATAAATAGTGCTGGATTAGTGTCCGTTTGGGAACACATTCTGGGATTTAAATTAGCTCCTAATGCAGAATGGGGGCTCTGCTATTATTAAAACAAGCAGCAGAGCGATTTAAACATCACTGAATGATGTGCGAGAGGAGCTAAATGAGCTAGCCATCACTTAGCAATTCAGGAGCTAACAGTTAGCTAGCTAGCAGCGTCAGATGTGATTTTAGGTAAACGTACCGAAACCAAGGCGAAAGTTGGTGAAATAATAGTTGTGAAGCTTGATAATTAATCAGAAAATAATGTAAAAATTATAGTGCCAGACTGGCTTAAGAGGGAATAAGGGGTAGCTAGCGGCAGGTATCCAGGAGGGCTAACAGAAAAAGAAGCATCCTCTCTGAGCTGTGTTGCCAGGTGATCGAGCCACGACGTCCGGGGCTCGTTTTTCACAGCGACCCGCCATTCGCGATTTTCCTGCGTTAATTCGACAACCTAACGAGATACTCACTGTTATTTAACGTTTTCCCGGTCCTCCGGAGGGCCTGTTGCCAACCCCGAAGCCGCCGTCTCCGTTGTTTCCTCGGTGCTCGGCAGACCCTCCCAGGCTAGGCCGCATCCACAGCCGCGTCCCTCGCGTACTGATTGTGACCGGTCGAGACGCGGGGAGCGGCGCTGCGTGGCTCACGGCAGACGACGGAGGATTCCCTTAGAGGCCTCGGGTATCCCAAACCCGCCTTTCTATGCTCCTTAGGCGGGGATCCCCATCGTTATCCGGACCACACCGTGCCGAGGTCGGGAGATCTTCGCTCCTCACAATGGCGACCCTTAAGATTCTGCGTTTTTTCCCCTCCAACCAGGTATAAATAATGTCTTTAAGCTAGTTACCCCCTCCTCCTTATCTCTATCTACCCCCGGTGGTGAGATGAATTTCGCGTCCTGGCCAGATTTCAGCTCGATCAAAACAAAAGTTCGGCCCCGGTCGCCGTCCTCGCTGCGGGAGAACCGACCGATCCGCTTCAGAAGTTGAGCCGCTTGCGAGCGTTTCAGCTGAATCCGGATCGATTCGGTTCGGTTCTCATGTTTTTTTTTTTGTTTTTTTTTCTTTGCAATGTAAACAATAATCAGTAAAATCTCACATTTTCTCGTGAGATTGTTCAAGTATTTTCACCTTCGCTCAGTCCACGCCTGCCCCAAATCTGCTGTCTGGACCAATGGCACCCCCCGAGAACACAATACAATTTAGCAGCGCCCACCCACTCACCAGCAGAACCACAACTGGTCACCAAACTGGACCTAAAACTCACCATCACAACTTTATTTTTATTAATAACATGCAAAATGAATCTGTATTCATGCAGAAATGGAGGGTTAAGTGTTAATTTTTTTTTGTCATGTAAAGCAAGGTTGCATTAAGATAAACATAAGTGATTAACTCCACCTTCGAAGGCAACTCAGTGAAACAATCAGCAGCGATTAGTCGACTATTAAAATAATAACCAACTATTTTGATAGTCAGTGTGAGTCATTTTTTTGAATAAAGTTAAAATTCGTCAAGTAGATTTGGCAACAAAGGATTTTTTTGACAATCGATTAATCGATCGAAGTACTATTTTAGTCTAAATTCTTGCAGCCTCTAAAATGTGGATATTTTCTGGTTTCCTCCATCCTCAGTGGCCATAAATTCAATATCTTTGGTTTGCAGTGAAAAAATGTGTCGCCTGTGGCTCTGGAAAACGCAAATTTAAATTGTGAAGAATGAACAATGACTCGATCAATCTTGGTGTTTTTTTCAGGAGAAAGAAAAAGTCAGAATTTTTTGATTCCATTTTATTAAATGTTAATATTTACTGGTTTCTTTCCTCGTCTGTGGTAATAAACTGAATATCTTTGGGTTGTGGACAAAGCAAGACATTTGAGGATATTATTTTGGGTTTTAGGGAACACTGGTTAACATTTTGCACTATTTTCTGACATTTTATAGACCAAACAAGGAATTCATTGATTAATTTAAGTGTTTTTTTTAAGAAAGGAAAATAGAAAAATGTTCTGATTCCATCTTCTATACTATGAATACTCTCTAAGTTCTAAACTGAATATCTTGTGGACAAAACACCAATCAACATTTTTTGAAAATTTTCTGACATTTTACAGACCAAACAACTAACAATATTAATTTAGATTTTTTTTAAGTCCAAATCCTGTGCTTTCAGCTTCTTAAATGTGAATCTTGGGGTTGTGGATGAAACAAAACATTTTAGGACATTATTTCAGGCTTTCGTGATTAACATTTTGCACCCTTTTGTGACATTTTATCAACTGTACAACTAAACGATTAATTAATTTGAGTAGTTTTTTTAAAGAAAAAAAGTAAAAATTCAACGGTTTCAGCTTCTTAAATGTGAATAATTTGTGGTTTCTTTTCTCCACTGTGGCAGTAACCTGAATATCTTTGAGCTACTGACAAAACATTTGTCATCGTGGGCTTTGGGAAACACTAATTAACATATTTGACAATTTTCTTACATTTTATAGAACAAGGAATTCATTGATGAATTAAATTTAAAAAAAAAAGAAAAATAGAAAAAAATGATCGGATTCCAGTTTTTTAAAAATTTGAATACTCTCTAACCTCTAAACCGAATATCTTGTTAGCACAACATTCGTACTTTGGGAAACACTGATCAACATTTTCTGACATTTTACAGGCCAGACAACAAATCATTTTGGTCAATTTGAATTATTGGGGAAAAAAAAGTCAAAATTCTCTGCTTTCAGCATCTACAATGTGAATTTAGGAGGACAGTTAACTGAATATATTTGGGTTGTGGATAAAACAAGACATTTAAGGCTTTGGGAAACACTAATTCACTTTTTACAATTTTCTGACATTTTATAGACCAAACAACTAATAGACTAATAGATGATGATCATTAGCTGCAGTCCTACTGTTGATTTTCCTTTCTGTATATCTAAATGTCTCCTCATGTTTCTTTGATGCCTGTATCTAAAACTGCAGACTGCAGCGCTGTGAAAAAGAGACTTCTTGGGAAAAAATAAAATGTACTCTTTTCATATGTGTATTTCCCTCATAAACACTCCTCTATTTTTGATTTTATCTAATTTCTTTTGCTATTTTATCAAATTAAACACTGTTCAGGCTCCACTGCAGAGATTAAATCAGATTTTCCAGATCATTAGATTGCCCTTCTGAAATAAAATTTAAAGTCCTCCTTTCTGGTAATTTAACTGTAAACAGTAGTTTACTGGAAAATGTGGGAAATTGATGCTGCTCTTTGACATTTTTGACCATCATCTTACATTTTATAGAGCAAACAACTTATTGATTAACCCAGAAAATAAGTAGTTGCAGCCTAATAAGCAGTAGACTTATTGCTTCCTTTTTAGTATTTTGCATGGACAAAAACGCAAATATGTTTTCTTAAAAATCATGCAATTTATTTCAAAACATCCGTTAATTAAAAGCAGCATCCGGCAGCATAGAAACGTCTGTACAGGTGGGAACCAGCCCTTTCTCAGAAGTCATCAGCAGAAAATGAGAAATCATTACTGTTGAAACAAGGAGTGCAGCACCATCAGGAACACGAGTCCATCAGCATCACGGCAGCTTTTACATCAGTAACCGTCCTGCTGCATCTCCTTTATTATGATCACAGTAAAGCTTCTCAATTCCACACATCCTCTGAAAAACAAAACCTAGCTCCACCTTCAGTCCAGCTGTAGTTGAACGTCAAGCTGAGCTGGTTTTATCCTCCATCGTCTCTGAAGACTGAACCAGAGGTTTCCTGTATTTGCACTGGATCCAGACCCTGTACATGGTGAGCTGCTTCCCCCGGTTCACCTGCAGCCTTCTGTCCACAAGGTTCTGCACTTTCTCCAGCCCGGCCTCAGTGAACAGCTCGTTAAGCTCATCTGAAACGAAAATAAATATTTTAATATGTATGGTTTAAGAGTAATCTTGCAAAATATTTATTAAGAAGTCCTTGTTTTTTACCTTGTGTAAAGAAATAAACTCGTGTTCCGTCACCGCGGACATAGAAGTTTTCTGACAGACACCTTCCTGAGAGAAATAGAAAGACACAACATGCAAATTATTCAGAGTTATTATTACTACTTATTAAATTAACTCAGAGATATTATTCTGAGTTAACTAGTGTAAATTTGTAATAGCAGCATGCTTTGATTGTGATTCAAGCAGGGAAATGCAGAATATTGTTCTGGAGTGACCTAATAAGCCACTTAATTTGGAAATAGTGCAACCAGAAAAACAGACCAAGACGTTTCTTTACACTGAATACAACACTAACACTTGACAAAAACGATGGGACTTTGCTCATTATCTGATTCGAGTCACTGTGGTACACGGTGGTGCCCCGAGGTGGAGCCACTTACTTGAAACATTATTAACTAATCGATTAGTTGTCATTATTAATTAAAAGATTAAAATATATATAAATCAATAATGCAGAAGACAAAAGACATCCATGTCAGAAAATGTATTTGTAGATCAGCTGTAGTACCTGGTTATTCCACCAGGTGGCCTCTTCCTGTTTAATACTGAGGTAGCCTTATGGTACGTGTCCACAAGATCTGTTTTTCTCACATGTAAACACATCGCATCTGAAAATCGCCGCTTGGTTGGCGGGTCACTTGAGGGCCACTAGGTGGTGACATGATAATGATTTCAGCTTCAGTCCAGTAGATGCATCAGATCAACATGGCAGCTCGGTCGCAAATGTTCTCTTTTATTACAAAAACACTTCAGCGAAAAGTATTTCTGAAAGCATTTGAGGCGAGAAATAACGTGTGCAGTTGCTGAATCTGTCCTGATTTTAGTTCAACGATGGCTAGTTTAGACATTTGACAAAAGTTTCATGATGCGTCGCACCTCCGTTCGCCGAACAAAATTTGCATAAAGTAGAAGTCAAGTCTACTCTATGCAAATGAGCTGCGGGCAGACGCACTGGATCGCAGCTCGAAATGCACCGCAATGGAACTAGCATGCAACACGGTGCGTTTCATGAATGGAATATATGAAATTGACTGATCCTGTGGACACATACCATCACTTAGAGTACAGGAAGTTCATGATGGCAAGCAGAGAGTATTGCAGGTATTGAGGTAGTAAAGGGGGACCATGACAGAGTCTTCTGTGAGGCTTAATGACCCCCATATAACATGTAGAACAGCAGCTTTCTTGGCCTTGATCATATGTCTGTGGCTTTGCAAGCATTATTAGCACATGAACACTGAACAGTACATTGAATTTATGTTATCAGTCAATGAATTAATGACTGAAATTGCTGCACATATTAGGTAAATTATTGAAAAGTGTCGGACAGTGGATGTAAACAATGGATTTGGCAGAAGTTCTTGCCAATAGCAATCAGGTAAAAATTGCCTTGATTGGCCCAGATCCTGATTTAATAGTACGTGGCGTTTTTAGATGTGAAGGACTATGGCACTTCCCGACATTAGACGTTTGATGGGCAGACAAACAGGAAGTGTCACGACAGATGATTGACAGGTGTTCCTCAACAGGAATAAACAGAGGTTCTACACCTGTGCAAACACTGGCTGTACCAGATTGGCTTTCAAACTGGACTAATATGGCAGTTTGGTCACCTAGATCATGAAACAAGTTTGACAAACTGTTTCTGAAAACATGTGATGCAAGAAATAAGCCAAACAGCTGTCGAATCTGTGTTTTACATCAATAATAGTTAGATGAAAAGTAGCTGAGACCTCAAATTCATACAAAACAAGGAGTGGAAAACTTGTCTTTCGAAATACATCAAAATGCTGCCAGAACTCACTGCATGGCAGCTTATATTGACAATGAATGGGAAGCGTTGAAGTGGTGGATCCAGTGGACATGTACCAGAAGGATTGGGCTCAAGACTTTTCTAGTTTTTAATTTTTTTTAAACTGTTTACCAAAAATGCCACCTCCAAAATCAGTAATTTCTACTGAAAGTGTTGCAACTGTTTGAGAAAAGCAGCTTCTATATTATTACAAATGTTGCTACTATGTTCTACAGCACTCAAACATAACACAAAAGTAGTTTACTTCTCAGTCACTAGTCACTTGTATGAAACACTTTTTAAGAATCATCACTGGAAATAGGCCACAAATACTGACTTCTCTGAATCTGGCTAGACCTCAGCCTGACTAACCTTTCTTGAAGCGGAGTTGTGCCATATCGTAGCGTCCGTAGTCCCTGAGCAACATCACCCCTCCAGGCTTCAGTAGTCGAGCCAATCTGCTGATGGATTCCTGCATCCTGAGACATTGATGAAAGTTTCAGAGGAGCAGCGCACTGACTCACAACAAATTAAAACCAAAGGCAAGGAGAAGAAAAGAAGTTCCTACTTGTTGGGATGCAATGCTGATAGCACGAAGATTAGCACTATAACATCAAGGCTTCCATCAGGGACGGGGTAATTGGCTCCTACATCACTCAAGTCGTGAACAAAGGCAAAGCAGCGCCCGGGGTCGTACTCTGGATTAGTCTGATGACAAGAAGACGATTTTAATTCATTAGTTGGCCCGAGAGCCCGGAGATGAGAGCGAGTCATCCTTTCATGATCATCTCACCTTCACTAACTCCACAGCAGTGCTGGAGAAATCACAGCAGTAAACAAAGAGTCCTGGGTCACTGCGAAAGAGGCAAAGCTGCAGTCAGAACTAGAGTTTCTCAAACGTGGATAGAAAGTTTAGAATGTCACCGTGACGTCTGCACTTACTTGTTGGTCTTCAGAATTGGGAAAACTGTGTTCCCCACACCGCAGCCAACCTGAACAGAGAGCATTTATGTTTTAGACTTCACTTTTAAGAAATTCTTTAAAAACAATGAGTCGTTTCAAGAAATACAGTTGCGACAAAAAGGTTGGTCAAAAATTTCGGAGACTATTCTTGTGCGTCATGGTCAGAAACCAGGATTATATTTGTTGTTTTCATCAACATTTGCATGGTCGTGC
Source organism: Amphiprion ocellaris (assembly GCF_022539595.1). Taxonomy (NCBI): domain Eukaryota; kingdom Metazoa; phylum Chordata; class Actinopteri; family Pomacentridae; genus Amphiprion; species Amphiprion ocellaris. The sequence continues at coordinate 12,286,125 of NC_072784.1, read as the reverse complement.
AACATAAATTCATCCCCCAGAATCAGAGTTGTACTGTAACACACTGAGGGAAAACATTCAACGCAAATTACCTGATACTTTGTGCATTCAGTCACAGTACGCTAGGGCTGGTCCAAATAGCAATTTCTGGGCTCCGGATATTCGGACCCAATTAATGACGAATATCCGAATATTCAGCTTGTCCACGGGAGTGGGGGAGGGGGAAGAGGAAGAGGAGTTAATCGTCGGAGTCTGACAGCATCAGCATGGATATCTCCGTCTTCGGCATTTTGTCTTTTGTTTACAAACACAGGCGAAGTGAAGCGTTATGTCAGAGTTGATAGGTCCACGTGACACAGCCAAGCAACTGGCCAATGAAAAGTAACGCTGACCCCAGTCCCCAAGACTGTTATATACCAATGCTTAATGACGCTAAAGGAGCTACTGGGTGGTGCCACCACTGATGGGAGGAGGTTTGTACTCCAAATATTCGGATCAATATTCGGATACCACCACACGAATATTCGGATATTCGGGTCCAGCCCTACAGTACGCACCATTTTTTTGGCCACAATATCACAATCGTTGCTCTCCTTGCACCCTACTCGCCTGATTTGACTTCCTGCGACTTCTTCCTCTTCCCCAAAATTAAATTCAAGTTGAAGTGTCACCACTTTGTACAAATTTTAGTAGACTGAGTGCTCATTGTAGGAACTGACATTGCAAATGTTGCAGGAGCACTGGGAGCAGAGCAACGCTGCACAAGGAGACGAGTTTGTGCCTAGAAAAATAAGAAAATGCAGCAGTCTTGTAACTTGATCAACTCTCATATGCATTTGTAACGGCTGCACGATTCTCAACAGCAATTTTAACATACATTTGTTTTATTTAGCAAAACAGTAAGGAATAAAGCAGTGGGATCTGTGTGAATTCAGTCAAAAAACAACAGATTGATCAACACAAACTGTTTTGTGTTTTTGCTGCCGCACATTCTTCAGTGAGATCCCAAAGGCTGAAGGGCTGAAAACATTTAGCTTTGTATTCTTTAGCAAATTTTTTAAAGACAGTTTCTTGAGTGCAAACTGTTAAATTTGTTCCAAAAAACATTTCTCTGAAACTGGAATCACATCATAATGTCAAGTGACAGTGATGGACAATAATGAGCCAGCTTGTTTCATTCATTCATTCAAGTCTGTACAGAGGTCCATTAGAACTTCTGCAATTTTAAGAAATCTTTTAACAAGTTTCTGAGTTTAAAAGAGAAATTTGTTTTTGTCATTATCTGTTTGTGTTGGAAATGTGGTAATATAACACTCTCTGACCTCCAGAATGTGATACGTGGCAGAGGAACCAGGAAATTCTTCATCGGAGTGAGACAAAGCTGCAAACTCCTTGCACAGTTTCTGATCCCGATGGTCCTCTGGATGGGATTTGTGGTTTATGCTGCACTGTGGAGCCAATTCTGGGAACTCCGTGAAGAGCCAGTGTCGGTCTTTGAAGAACCGATTCTCATGGATGGTGTAAAACTCATTCCAGTACTCATTGGCCCGACAGTCGTATTCCTCTGTAGGAACAGGTAAGACATTTAAAAAGTGGTCATTTAACACTCCTTGCCAAGTTTAAAAGAAATCTCAAAACCCTTTACAGAGATGAGAAGAAAATGACGCATAAAATGAGTATAAAAAATTAACTTGAGCAATGAGAAGTTAAGTTTCTGTGTCAAATAAAACTAAAATGAAAGATGGATTCTTAATTTCAGTCATATTATGGATATTTGAGTCTGCACAGCTGTAACACCACCTTGTTTCTCTGGAGGCAGCGGGTGGTTGTTTTCTGAGACCTTCTTCTTAGCGGCTGCTTCTTGCTCATCGGTCCACTCCACGTTGTCCCTGTTGCCAACAAAACATCTATTATCCCGTCTGGTTAAAGCAAAGTGGTGAGAATTGGAGAGAAACACTTGGAGAGCCTGAGATACCTCAAGATAAAGATTTTCTTGTGACATTCAGACGAGGCTACGATATTTACCAGCTTGACCAGAGTGGTGGTGCATTATGTCAGATCAGATACAGATTGGAAATTATACACAGCCCGTCCAAAATACAAGTCGCACACTCTAATATTTCATTGGACCGAATGACACACATTTGCTGTGGCATCGTTTCGATAAGCTTCTGTAGTGTCCCAGCATTTTTGTTCTGTCCAGAGTTGCATTAATTTTTTTACCAAGATCTTGCACTGATGATGGGAGAGTCAGGACCACAGGATATGTCTTCTGATACAGTTGTTAAAGAAATGAGAACCTCCTTACTGCATCAGCAAGGGTTAAATAAGATTTTGTCAGCTAAAACATTTTCATCACTGCACTAATTATCCAATGGAAGGCTCTTATCTATTTGCTTAGTCAAATCCAGGTGGCGACTTTTTTTGGACAGGCAGTGTATCAAATATAAGCAAATAAAACAAAATCTGCAAATGTATACATTTTCTAGACTCCAAAACATGCAATCGGGCACCAAAATTGCATTATTTATCAGAAACAGTAGAAATAGAAATAATATTCAACTTTCTGACATTCCATGAACATATCACATCCAACTACAGTACTGTCAAAAAAAAAAAAGACCAAATCTAAGCTTAAAATTGACATATTTCATTAAAATCATTTTCTCCGATAAGTCTTGTGCAAAAAAATTCACCCAAAATAAACCGTCTACACTAATCGGTTCCTGTAAAAAACTAAAAAAATATATGCTTCTTGTCACAGCCTTGACTGACTGAGCTGCAACCAACAGTCAAGTGACAAAAATATAGAAATACGATGATGAGGTATTTTTTCCCAGGTGTATGCAAACTGCATGAAACAATACGTACTTTGTCAATTTACAAAGTTACGCTTAAAGCCAAAAAAACCTATCAAAAAATATTAAATATTAATATTATTACTCTGCCAAGGAACACGGCGGAGTTATGTGACAATCGGCGTTGGTTTGTCTGTCTGCCTGTCTGTCTGTTGGCAACATTACTCAAAAACAAAATAATGGATTTCGATGAAATTTTCAGGGAAGGTCAGAAATGACACAAGGACCAGCTGATTACATTTTGGCAGTGATGTGGCTTATAGTCTGGATCCATGGATTTGTTAAACATTTCTGTACTGCAAGATAGCGGCACAGCGTCACTGTAACTATGACAACAAGTGAACACTACGTCAGATGCCTGCTGATGATCGTATGATTGTGATCCTACTACAAATTGACCGCTGTGGACTTACCGGGACTTATCCATCAGAAATGGTATAAGGAACAATTGATTAAATCATGGGGGTGTTTCTGAGTCCCATTAATTCCCGCCGCCCGCTATATATTTAGGTGACGCGATTCTATACCCGTACATAACGTACACATGCATAACACACCCCTGTGCTCAGCACAAGGCCATTTTGTTTGTGGGTACATCAATATTAAATGGCCACATTCAATGTTGCCATGATTTCTGATCATCAATAAGTAATAAAGAACAAATGCTGCATTTCTAAAAATAAAAAAAGCTACATTTTTGACAATGCCATATGAGGGAGTGAATAGCCTTGGCAGATTGCTGCGCTCTCGGAGTGCTTTTCTAGTTTTCCGTATTTACCGAGTTGATTTTTTTTAACCAACATCAATCCTGATCTTAATTACCAAATATTCATCGATATACAGGATTTCAACCCTTTAAATGCCAGTTTGTTGACATGATGCCACTGTTGTTTGTCATATGATTTTCATATTACCACAAACAGTAAATATTTGAGTTTGGTCTCCTTAATTATTGATAACTGATATCGGACCAGGAAAAAAACAACCTATCGGTCGTTTATTAAAGCCAGCGTCAAAACAACCAATTATTTAATCAATGACAGGTTCCACCTGCCAAATGTCAGATTTTACTTGATGTCACTGCTCGTTTTAATGAATTCACCATCATGACATCATTAGAAGTGGCTGAACTCCTGAGTATTGATCATTTTAAAGGCAGCAGCTCAGACACAGACGTTCCTCAACATGTGACCGTCCGGTTTATAGCTCTATTTTCCGGTTATTTACCGACCAGGCGTTGTGCTGGAAGACCTGCCGTGGGTCCGTCAGGAATCGAGTCCCGAACTGAGGTCGCCTCTGCTCCCCGCCGGAGGAATCGGTGAGAATCAGCCCCGGTTCCCCGCCGCTTGAATCCACTCCGTCTACGGTGAGGGGCGCCGCCATGTTGGATTTGACGTCACTGTAGGAGGGCGGGGCCTTTAACTATGAGGCGTTCAGGAACTATCGATGATTTCACCGAGCAGAGCATTTTTAATTATTTTGTAAGTTCCACTGTTTCATTATGTTAATTAGTTTTCTTCTTGTTTATGTACTCCTGGTACGATCAACTGTGTATTTGGTCCGTGTACGGATCTGGTAATTGGATTTTCCGTTATGAAACGGATATTGAAAAACAAAAAGCGAGTGGTTATTTGATTTTTGTTTTAAAATACAAACATTAAAATTGAAATACAAGACGTTTTTCCTTTTCATGATCCAAAAAGGATATACGAAATTTTAAAAATGCTTTGATTTTCATTTTATATTTGGAATAACAAAAAAATAAAATCATTAAGAGACAGAAACGAAAAAAGGTCATTTTCTGAGACCGGAAGTGGTCATCAGCAAGTGTGGAGCCAAACGACAAGAAGATTCTCAGAGGGCGGAGCCAGAGAGCAGTGGTTGGTCAGACTGACTGAGAGCCAGAGAACAGTGATTGGTCAGACCATAGATATGTATAGAAGACAGCGCACTAGCGTATCAAGTCTATATATATCTATGGTAGGCAGGTCTGGTAGCATCTCTGGCTGCTGTTGATCTTGTTTTTGGAGTAAAAGTCTTACTGTAAAACACGGTAAGAAGATAAATACTTCTAACCAGTAGCGTTGTTTTGTTGTACGTTAAGTCAGCGACTTGTGAAGAGTTGTGTTTTGTCGTGTTTGAGCAGTTGGTCCGACGCGTTAGCTAGCTAAGCGGCTAAGTTAGCTAGCGGGCTAATTAACGAAGGTGGCTAACTTACTGCTGAACACCTGTGTTAGTTGCTGCAGCAGCTGTCCGTCATTAGTAGAATGACCTTCTCAATCTGTATTTCTCTGCTGTGTATTTTAAAAAAAAGTTGTTTTACTTTAAGGTTAACTGAAACCTGTTCAGCTGCACTGAAGTTTAACATTCAGCTGGTTTGAATTAAACCGTGCTTAACTTAACATTGCGCAACATTACCTCTCAGAATCTCCATAATTTCATTAAATTCCTTCTCTCTTCCACTGCTCAAGTTCAATCCAGTATATAAAGTGACATTAATAGTGAATAAACTAACAACCAGCCATTGTATTTATTTATTTTTGCATGTATTTGTAGTAAAACATGAGTTGAAACATCCTACTTTTGGATCTAGAACTGCACAAGCCGTTCATTTTCAGTCACCTGACGAGTTAAACTCCCCTTTTTATGTGAGGTTGAAGCAGAAGGTCTGAGTTAACAAAGAAAGTTCTTTATAATTTGTGATACCTGTTATCTCTGACTGAGGCTTTAGTTTTTGTTGAGCTGATTTACATGTAGAAACTTTGTTCAGGAAGATTTCTCAGTAGCTCAGACGACAGGCTGCTTTTTACACAACCTTGTAAGAGAATGTCTGTCAATGCTTTCAGCAGAATTTAGAAACACAACACTTCCTAAACAGATATTTTGAGGCTGTGAGGTTGAACGTTTGAGAGTGCATCAGTGTGTTTCTTTGTGGTCTTTCTGTTTTTAGGTGGAAGCTGAATTAGTGAGGATGACTCCTGCTCCTGTCATCTCTAAGCTCCTCACACATCTTTACCTGCACATGAGGAAAATCACTCCTGTAGAATGCAGGTATGTTTGTCATTATTATAAAAAGATGTTGCCTGGTGACCTGTCAGAAACCCATCACACAGAGTCAGCCAAAATAATGTTTACACACATTAGGAAAAGAAAAACTTGCATAAATGTTTCAATACCAAATTTATTCAGACATCACGAGATTAATAAAAGTTATCTTTGGCCTCTACAATTACAAGAGGTGCTCAAAGTGGTGGCCACTGGCTTCCAGACATTTCTGTTGTGTTGTAGACGTCACTTGTTGATGCTCCATTCATGAGGGTAGCGCCATCTGTTGGGAAAACATCGTACAACAGGACATAGAGTTATTGTGATTTGATCAAACTTAGAAAGAGGAATCTATATGTATAGAAGTACTTATACAAATGAAATATTTATAAAAGTTTTTCTTTTCCTGATGTGTGTACATTATTTTGGCTAACTCTGACTCTGTGAACTTAATGAGAACAAAACTGTCATTTAATTGTTTCTTTGAAAGCTTCTTTAGTGAAAACCAGCTGGTGTTCTGCTTTGAAACAAACTGCTGTTGAGGTCTGTGTTTTTCGGTTTAACCCCACAGTTTCTGAATGAACTGATAGTTTTTTTTTCTTGATCAATGTGGACGTTATAATTGATGGTAACATTTACTGATCTTATAATCAGCATGACAATATAACAGTATAACATTATGACCACCTGACTAATACTGTGTTGGTCCCTTTATGCTGCTAAAACTCCTCTGACCCAGTGCTTCATCAGAACCTCTGTGGATTCTGTGGATCCTGTGGGTTGCAGGGTGGGTCCTACCTAGACCAGGCTGATCCTGGACCATCCTGTTGTCCACAGAATGTTTGCAGTTCTTGTTTTAGCAAAATATGTTATAATAGAAGATCTTTATTGTCATTGTACATGAAATTATCTGCAAACCAGCAAAGTGTATCAGTCTGAGGTATCTAAAAATAAATAAGTAAAGAAAAATGCTTCTAAAGCCAATAATAAACAGAATATTTTGAGGGAATATTCTAAAAAGGAAAGAAAAGCTCCATTCTCACTCCTCTCAGGATAAACTGTCATTAAAATTGACTTTAAATTTAGCTTCAACACGAGATAAAAACATTTACTTTCATTACTGATGTCAAGTTTTAATAAAGTTCATGCTACTTTTATAAAATGATGAAAGTGAATAAATTGTATTTCTGTGATCTGTGTTTGATTTCTGTCTTTTCTCCTGTCATCCAGATGTTCAGAGGGAGATGATGCCACATCTGGTCCAGCTGATGGAAGGTCTTGAAGTTCTCTGACTGGCCTCGACTGAAGATGGTCCTCTCACTATGTTTAAGGTTCAGATGCTCAGTAACAAACTCCAACAATGTGCCAACAGGGAAGCTTTAGGTTTATTAAATGTTGCTATGAAGGTATCGCTGTTTTTCTTTGTGAATGCAATGAGCTCCAACTGAAACTTGAATTAGAACTTAGAAGTAAATCCTTCCATCTGAAAGGATTTAGTTGCATTAATAACCTCATAACATTCTAGTTTTTATTCCAGTCTTGGTTGGAAATAGAATCTCTGTATTGATTCAGGTAAAAACTGAACTTCACAGCATGTTGAAGCAAAACAACCAGATGAAAACTGTGATGGTGTTGGATTGTCAGACCGTAATGTTGCAGCTCAAAGCAGCTTTTCTAGCTCAGTTCATTCTGACATTCAGCTATGAATCAACACAGCAGATGGTGATCCATGCTGTGGAAGTCTCACATCTCCTGATTTAATGGCGCTGCTTTGCACTTTTTACGCTGTTTATTCACCAACACTTTATTTAATAAAAGTCCCATCTAGTTTTTATGAGGAATGTGATGTTTTAATTTCTCTGTGAATAACTGCAGTCTAATGCAACAGCTGGAGTTGTAACATCTGTCCTGATATTGATCATGAAGTATTGATCAGAATACTTATGGTTAGCAGTCATCCCTGAAGTTTTACATTAAAATCTTTACTTGTGTTGTGAACTTTGATAAGAAGCAGAAACATTAGCGTTGCCATGGATACATGAGTGTTAAATTCTGTCCATGTTTCCATTTTGGGAAATTCAGTCCAGTTCCAGAATGTGGAGGAATTTAGTCTCACAATCACAGACAACAAATATTATCTGAAAATTGAGTTATTGTTGTTTATCAGCACAATACAAAAAGATTAATGTTAGAAATATTCCAGTTAAGACTCTAGAATATCATGATTTATGTAAATTTACCTCAATAATATGAATGTTCAGGGATATTTATTATGTAAGTTCAGCTGATTAAAGTTTATGACTCCGCACTAAAATATTATTTAAATTGACATCATTATTATAATATTTAGGGTCAGACCCTACAGTATTGAGATTAAGAAATCAAATATTCTATAAAATGTAAATACACTGAACTCATTGGGATATATTTAATTGAGACTCTACAATATTATTTGACACAAATCTATCTAAATCAAAATTTTAATAATTTTCACGCCAAACATTTACTGGACTGATTTAAACATTAAAATCACTCCTTTCTAATCCTCTGCTGTACGTTCAAAACTGAGGCCTTAAATAGAAACACACAAGTATCTGATTGAAGGAACTTCTGCAGAGTCCTGGTTCCAGAACATGATGATAAAATTATAGACAAACTTTAACAAAAGCTGCCTGAGAGTTTACAGGTTTTTATGTTGGATTTCTTCAGTAATTTAATGAGAGTTATCAGCAAAAATCAAGTGTTCATTTGATGAACTTGAGTTCCTAAAACATCCAGAATTTGAGCTCATATCTTTGACAGCTGTAAAGTTTCTGCTCCTTCAAAGTTCACAACACAATGAATGAATTCCTAAAACACTCTCAATGCTGGAGAGCGTTTGATGCTGAAGCAGTGACCAGTTTTTCTGTTTCTTCTCTGGAGATGCACAATGAGGGACGTCTGCAGAGACTGAGAAAGAGTCTCACCTCATCCTGACATGAGGAAAAAGACTTTATTGAAGACTACAATGAGGAAAAACTATCAGACAGCAGACGGCTGCATTCAAGGTGAGCTCTGAACATTTGATCTGGAACAGGAATTCAATAACGGCAGCATGAGCTTCATTTCAGTCTGTAGCTGCTTAATTTATGGATGAATCATCTGGCACTAGAGAGGAAGACCATCAAACATCCACGTCAGCTGATGGAGGTCCAAGAGTCTCACCAAACAAACAACCTACAGAGTGAAGACCTCAAATCTAATTTAACGGCCTCCTATTCAGCCACATGTGTGAACAAATGCCTCTAAGTTGATTTGTTTTCTAAAATAAATCTAGTTGGAGTCCTAATCTATGCCTGTGTGTTTGCTTCTTTACACCGCTGTTAACAGTTTAGGCTGTTAGATTGTTCCAGATAAGACAAGTAAAAGATTCTTCAGAGCCGTTCTACCACGAGCCTGACAGGAAGAACTCCAACAGCTACTGAATGTTCCTGTGGTCCCCTCAAGGCTACAGGAGGAGCCCTACGAGGACGAGCCGGTCCACCTGATGGCGGCCAGTCGCTGCGGTTCAAAGCCAACACCGACTACATGGACTTCTACTGGACCACACGGAGGCCTTCAAACCGGACCAACAAGTTCAGCGACTCCCCGACTCGTGGGTCTGAGGACGCCGCCGAGCCTCGGCCCAGCCGGCCTCCTGTCTGTGGGTGTTTGAGTGCTGAGAGGTTTGTGGATGCATGTGAACGTTCTGTGTTGAAACAGCAGCTTTGGACTCACTAACGCTGGGAAAAACCAAGAGCTCCTTTATTTGTGACTTCCACTAAAAAAACTGATGAAAATAAGTTTGCCAGGGTTCTGACTGATAACAGATTATTAAATAATGAAAATAATCATTTAAATATTCCTTTAAACAATCCTTTTAGGTCTACATTTCCTTTACACTGAATTCTTGGTATATGTAACAAGTATTTTGGGTGGAATATACCATTAAGCCGACTGTTCAAGGGTTTTTCTAGGGATATACCATTAAACCAACCTTTTAGGTAAATGTTCCAGGATGTTGGGTAGAATATACCATCAGATAAACCTTTTAGGTCTACGTTGGAAGATTTTAGAGTAGAATATTACTCCAAACCATCCTTTAGGTCTACATTTAAGGTGGAATACTCCTTTACACCAAGATTTTTTGGTCTAGGATTTTGGATGGAATACTCGGTTAAACCAACATTTTAGCTGCATGTCCAAGGATTTTTGGTGGAACGTTCCTTTAAGGTGGATGTTTGAGGACCTTGTAGGTGGAATACTTCCCGAAACCAACCTTTTAGGTCAACATTCAAAGATTTAAGGTGAAATATTCCTTTAAATCAACCTAAATTTCATGTTTTGATCATTATCAAGTGAGAAACCTCAATGTAGACTCCTCATAATGACGTTTGAGATTTATGCTGCTGTTATTTGTTTAGTCAAGACTAAATGACAGAAATCCACAACTGTAATTTTATTTAAGGACTCGGTTATTAAATGTCAAAACAATCCATGTGACTCTAAAAACTCAACAGCTTTACAAACTCTAAGATTAAATTTTCCACAAGGATCCAAAACAAGTTGGACTTCTACATGAGAGCTTTAATTATTCTTCATCTACTTCCTGAAAAGTTTGGTCAATAAAAAAAGACAAAAACTAATATTTTCAGCTGAACTAAAGACAGACTTTGCGATTTTTCTGCTCACATGTTGTGTTGTTGTAAACTTACTCTTTCAAATAAATATCCTCCTAACCCCCTGGAAACCAGCGTTTGTCCTGTTTTTGTGTTGCTCCTCGGCGACCCTAGACAGCCGGGTCCTAATGTTTTTTGAGCAACACACCATACTATGATGTTTTTACAATGATGGTTCTACTATGAAGCCAGTTTGACATGTTCAGGTGTTCTTTGTGTGAAAACTCAGAGATTTCAGGTATCGGAAGGTGGTTTTTCAACTTTCTTTGTTAACTTTCTGCTTCAACTTTAAACTAAATTTCCTTCACTAACCCAGCCCTCTGGACTTCCAGTAAGCTGTGTTCTTATTGGCTGTCCAGGTGGCTGCTTGGTGTTATCAGGAACACCTGAGCAGCTCAGTGTCTTCCTGCTTTATTTAGCTGCAGTCAAACATTTCTTCTGCTTCTCTTCACCACTGAACCGGGTTTGGCTTCATTGCTTTAGTTTGTTCTTTAGGTGTTTGCTTGCAGCTTCCAGCAGTAAAATCGTCTTTAATGTGTTTCTTGGTGTGTTTTAGGGCTTTGTACTGGATAGTTGTCTTGGTAAATGTGGTTCTTTAGCCACAGTTAGCACATGGTGCTACTGTGTGCAGTGATTAGTGGATTTGCTGCAGCTGAGTTGTGTCTTTATCTTGGCTGTAGTGAGTCTTTAGAGGTTTTTGGTCAGATACATTCTGTATTCTTGTTTGTGAACCAACGTTGGTTGTCCAGAAGGTAAGAGTTCCTGTCCTGATTCTCTGTTCTCAGAGGTTCTCTGGTAGGCTGCAGGAGACTTTAGTGTTTGGGTTGTGCTAGTTTGGTTTTTGTACGGTTTCATTTGGACGACTATCTTGAGGCCCCTCTATGTGGTTTAGTGAGGTTTTCTGCAACAGTTCTACAAAGCAACCTGCAGCAGAAGAGACTTTGAGAGTTTTTAGGAAGTTCTGGAGACCAGACTTTAGAGCAGCAGAAACATTTGTCAGCAGTTTGAGCAGGAGAAGGTGAGCTTCAGAGTAGAAATGAGACGGAAACCTTCTTGACCCGTGTGGTGAGGTCCTGTACCAAGAGTTTGAGCAGGTTGTGAAGAGTCTGTAGTTCTTTGGTCTGAAAGCACAAGAAGAGTCGACTCATTAAAGGAGAAAACAGGAGATATTGTTGGTTCTTCTGTCACTCTGCAGTTTCCTTAGACTGAATATCAAGTTTATATTTTAAATGATTTCCCATGTGAGCCCAAGAAGACTTCAATAAACTCCATCCATCCCCTGGACACAACAGATTTAATTACGATGTTAAATCTTTTTTTTTTAAAAATATGTTTTTGAGTTTTAATCATAGTTTTAGCATAGTTTTTTTCTCTTTGCTTGTTTAATTTTGTCATCTGTGTGAAAGGTGCTAAACAAATAAAGTTGAATTGATAAACTGAATAATTGACTAACTCATGATTGTGACAACAAGTATTTTCATTGTGATTTAAGGGTTTGTTTCATTTTTAAGGTTGGGATTAAAATCTTGACAGAAAAAAAATTAAAGAAATGAACTACACTAAAAAAAAGCAATTAAATCAAAGGAAAAAAAAAACATTTACTCCAATAAAACTTTTTAAAAGAAAAATATCAAATACAATTAAATGATATTAAACAGACAAAATATTTAATTAGATAATTAAAACAGAAGATACAAAACATGTAATTATGAAATTAAACAAAATTTTATTATAACAAAATATTAAACATTAAAGATGAAATATTTTAGATAATTAAACATTTAAAAAATACAAATAAACGCAGAAGAATATTAAAACATTTAAAAAACATTTAATTAGATTATTAAACCTTTAAAAAGAATAATTAATTAAAAAAATAAATGTTTAATTAGAAAATTAAATCTTAAAGACAATAAAACTTTAAATAGGAATTAAACAGAAAATACAATGAAGCATTTAAAAAGAAAATTAAACATTAAAAGGTGGCAAAACATTTAAAAAGAAAAACCTTAAAGATTTAATCGAAAAATTAAAACATTGGGAAAGAAAAGGGAAAATTTTCAAACAAGCCGATAAAACATTCGAAAAAACAATTAAACATTAAAAAGACAAAACATTTCGAAATCAAATCAGACATTAGAAAAGAATAAAAGGTGAGAAGAGCAAAACTAAACATTTAAGAAGAATCAAACTAAAGACAAAACATTTGAAAAGACACCAGTTAGACTTTAGAAGATCAAATTAAACAGAAGAGACAATAAAACGATCAAAAAGAGCAAAAACAGATAAAGTAAGTGTTTTCTAGTCTGAAATGAAAACATCAAGTTGTTTCTTCAAACATTTCCTCTTTCTATGTTCTTGGTTTGATTGTGGACAGATTTACTAAGAACTCATTTCAGAAAACTGCTTTCCAGATAAAGTCTACTAGTAGTTGAAGGCATCGATCAAACTAATGTTACCTTCTGATCTCCACAAACTTTACTGTTCAGTGAAGAGAATCAAAGTTTGTTGAGGATTTCTAAAAAACCACAGGTGAAGGTCTGAGAAGAACTCAGATGGATGGTCTAAATGTGAAATCAAGACTCATGGTCACAAGTTTTAAGGCTTCTGTTAACCAGAAAGTTCAAACTAACAGAGAAGTACTGAGAAACTTTAAAATTTCAGCCCTCAGACTGTCGAAGGTTCAAACTAACAGAGAACTACTCAAGAAGTTTTAGGTTTTCAGTCCTCAGACGTCTGAAGGTTCAAACTAACAGAGAAGTACTGAGAAACTTTTAAACTTCAGCCCTCAGACTGTCGAAGGTTCAAACTAACAGAGAACTACTCAGGAACTTCGAAGATATCAGTCCTTGGACTGTCTGAAGGTTCAAACTAACAGAGAACTACTGTGGGACTTAGAAAATTTCAGCCCTCAGACTGTGTGAAAGCTCAGGTCCTGAGGACTCGGGAGGTGTGGAGGCTTTGGAAAGTCTTGGAACTGAGGGTTCCACCCTCCAGCACAAAGGCTGAAGTCCAGCCTCCTGAGAAAAACGGTCGAGTCGAGACTCGAGTTAAAAAAAAAACTCGAAAACGTCAAAAAATAGATGATAAATGCGCAAAAAAAGAAGAATTAGTATCTGAGCGAGTAGCTCAGGAGGATAAGAAGAGGACTACCAAGCGGAGAGGTCGCAGGTTCAAGACCCACCACCGGCACCTTTCTTTCTTTGTCTTTGTCAGTATTTTGATAAAAATTTAAGAAGTGTCTGGTCTTGAACCAGCGACCTGCAGCTCCACAGCAGCAAATCCTTAACTCACTGAGCTACAGATCAGTAAAAAGAAATAAAATTCGTCGTCCCTTTGGCATCGTAGTTCGTGAAGTGGCCACACGGGTGGAGCCAAGCGGAGTCTGGGTGGAGTCAGGGCGGAGAGTGGGTGGGGAGGTGGGTGGTGGCCTCCCCCCTCTACTCCCCCACCTCCCCTCACCACCCACCACACCTTCCCCCGCCCAACGAGTTTTCGAGTTCCACGAGTTCTTCGAGTCTCCACGGGTTTTCCTGAGTTTTTGAGAGTTTCCACGAGGTCGGAGGCAGAACAAGTTGTCATGAAGAGGTGTTGAAGTCGGCCAGGATGGAGTGATTTTTACAGCGACTAGAAGGAAGACGACTAGAACAGCAGGTCTTTAACCACCATCCATAAATCCATGGAGTCGCTCCAGAGAAATGAAGGGAGGTCAACTTTTATCAACCTCCATCCAGATGTTCAACTTGATATCTTTATTTGGAGATTTTTAGCACCCACAAACCTTTAGTATCACACTTTGTTATCATTTATTAGGATTTAATGGAATCCACCAGCAGATTTAGTTTTTGTTGAGAAATTTTATTCTTGTCATCGTGGGGACTACAGTATTTAAAACTGTTCCTTCTATTTGACCTCATGTTTCTTAATTTTAGTTTAGAAAGTTATTTTAGTTGCCCATTAGTCTCTTAAAAACCAAATAATAAATTGGATTAGTCAAGAGGTTTTCATTTCTTACTTTGTCATATTTTAGATATGACAAAAAAAATATAAAAATAAAGCATCTTGAGACAATTTGACCTGTAATCGGCGTTATATGAATAAAAATTGAATTAAATTGTATGTATCTTGTAATGTTGGAGTAATTCAGCCATATATGTTGGAAAACACATTTTCTTTGTCCATTAATCTGTTGATTGTTTTCTCCAGTATTTCAATTCTTGTTTTGGTTTATAAAATATCAAATCCAAATATATTGAGTTTAATGTCAGAAAAACCAAAAAGATTTACATTCATGATGCAGGAATCAGGCAGTTTTCACTTTTATCTTAGTTTAGTCAGAAAGATAGTTGATAATGTGTGAATTGTTGCAGCTTGTGAGCCGTAGAAGGTTTTAA